>NC_029794.2:30228816-30265950 GCF_000816755.2 Arachis ipaensis | reverse complement strand
TAAAGGATTTAAAATATGATCAATGATAATTAAAAAAAGTAAATTATATAAATAAATTAAATAATATCAGATATTATTTACTTACAACTTTTTACTACAAAACAAATTGTCGGATACTGTCGAATTTATCGGTGGATTTACCAAAAATTTTTGATGGTAATATATTTACCCTCGGATTTAGTAGCAGAATAAATTTCACGGTATAAATTTCGTCGGTAATTATTGCGGCAGATTTTTTCGACCGCCACTAATTACGAGCAGAATTAGCAGTAGATATAAATTTTCATTTAGCGAAATTCTTGAGCTTGTTACCGTCGAATTAATCCCCCGGTAGATCCAACGGTAAACTTAAATTTTAATTTTTTTTTAAAAAATATTTGAATGGTAACATTTTCTTAGATGATAACATTTCTTATGCAATCTTAGCACCCAAACAACAACACTAAATCACACTTGTATTCTAATATAAAAAAGAAAAGAAAGAAATTTCATTTTATTTTTCTCCAACCAAATAAAATTTTATTTCTCTCATTAGCTCCCTCTCTATTAAGTAATAATATGAACTATATACAAGAGGGTTAAAATAAAGCATCAAAAATATATTTTTTTATTTAATTCTTTATCCTATATCTAATTTACTAACTTTGTGATATTATATTATTACTCATAGGTAATTTCTCTTCTGCAAATGAGAGAGTAACTAATCAAGTAGTATTTCAAGATCCAATGGTGACCACCTATAAATGTGGAACAAATTTGTGGAACAAATTGATGATTAATGTTAATCACTATAGCAACAACAGTAATTCATATCATTTAAAAAAAAAAAGAAAGAAAAGAAAGCAGCAACCTCACATTTGTCAATTCATTCAATTTATTTATCTGAATTAGGTGAATTTTCATTTCTTAAATTTAATTTTTTTTCACATAAATGACATAATTCAATTACAACAAGGAATCATTCATCTATCTTTCCATATCCAAAACTTCAATTGTCAATTGAACTAAAAAAAACTAATATATTCAATATTATTACATACCATTTACCTGAATATATCACAATTCGTCAGTACCCTCATCTTTAACATATGATTCAATATTCACTTCAACAATATCTAAATTATATTTAGAAACAAACCAAAAGAACTTAATGAAATACTAAATTAGAATAATCTAATAAGCAAATAGTTAACAAAAATGACAAAAAATTACCTTATCTAAGTAACCCAACAACAACATTAATATTAGGATGATGAACTGCCCAAAAAACACAGCACACAAACAACTTATTTAAAATAATTTTATGTCAATGAATAAGAACACTAAAATAAAATTTATTATGACAATAATAAAGAAAAAACATAAACACGCATTAATAAAATAGAGCCAACTGAAGAAAATAAAAACGAAGTTTATTTAAAATAAAGTAAAAATGAGGATGGAATGGAAAAAGGAATAAGGGCAACCTACCTAAAGAACAGAGGAGAGATGCAGTTCTGGCGACAGATGGTGTAGTAGCAGCGGCACCAACGGCAGCGGAGACAGAGGGAAAAGTTCCGTTTTAGGCAACGAAACAGGATCAAGGCGAGTCCATGAAGTCTTTAGAGAATAATGCAGGTGGTCGATGCTGGCAGAAGGTGGTCGGAGGAGCTGCTGGAGGTAGAGAGAGAGAGAAATAGAGAGGAGAAAGTTAGAGAGAGAGAATGTGTGTTTCGAAAATGAGGAAGAAGGTTCACATTTTAAATTTAGAGCAAGTTTACCATTGAATTTACCGGCGGATAAATTTGACGGTAATGCATTGCGGGTCACCAAAATGCATCATTCCACTAATTGGTTTTCCAGCGTAAAAATTCGCCGGTAAATTCCACGCTAAATTTTGCGCATATTTTTCTCCTTTTTTCTTTAATTATTACCAGTGAATTTACCGTCGAAAACGAAAAATCCGCCAGTAATGATTTGACCTGATTTGACACCTAAATCACCAGTAAAATCGACACTAATATGTGACACTAAATTCGACAATATTAAACGTTTTTCTTGTAGTGTTTGAAAAAAAATTACATTTCGATTCTATTTTATTTTTATATAATATGCTAAAGCTCCCAACAAACTATAAAATAATACATAAACCATAGGAGCGTGTAACGATTACATACAAACATGCATGCTAAGTGCGTGATTGAGGATAACGATGAGGCTGGTATACGACTCAACAAGACATACCTAGCATTAGCTAACAAGGTTGGTGGGTCGTCTAACTTGAATTTCTCAAAAAAGGAAGTGAGGAATTACATTACAGCCAAACTCTGGTCTACTAATGTCAATAAAAATGTTAAGGAGATGTTGAATTACTTCATGCGAATGAAAGAGATCAATACAAATTGTTTTTATGCAATAAATGTTGACGAGGATTACAAGTTTAGGAGTGCACTTTGGGTAGATACAAGGTGCAGGGCGTCGTATGACTATTATGGAGACGTGGTGTCATTTGATACCACATACAGTACAAACATATAATATGTATTTACATTGGAATTGTGAAAACCTTTTTTTTTGTAATACTTTTCAATTCTTACATGTGGTTGTTGTTCGTGTAGGCATGGATTATTATTCGCATCCTTTATCGGTGTCAATCACCATGAGAAGTCTATTCTACTTGGCTGTGCTCTACTAGGAAACGAAAAAAATTCCTAATTTTAAGTGGGTGTTTACGCAATGGGTGAAATGCTTGAAAACTGCACCATAGGAAATCATCACAGACCAATTCAAGACTTTTAGTGCAATTAGAAAGGTCCTATCCCATACTTGCCACCGATGGTGCATCTGGCACATATTGAAGAAGATATCGCAAAATCTCGGGAAGTATGCTCGGTTTAAAGAGTTGAATGCTAAATTAAGCTACATTGTATGGAATTCTCGTTTGGTTAAGTCATTCGAGGATGATTGGGCTAAGTTTATAGATAAGTACAACCTAGATCACAACACATGGCTATTAGGTTCAATAATTTAAAATTATATCATGTTTCGTTATTGCTTACGTGATGTGCTTGTATTGTTTTCCAAAAATTTGTTCTTTTCGCGGTTTTTTCTAGATATGTAACTGTGGCCTTCTGGTTGAATCTAAGTGGCGCTATGAATGGTTTGTTTTCTGTAGACCTTTACAACGATTGACAGATGTGGGTTCCGATCTTTTTCAAGAGTGAATTTTGGACTGCTGTGAAAAGTACGCAAAGGAGTGAGAGTAAGTACGCATTCTACGAGGATTCTTACATAGTAAGACTAGCTTGATTCTGTTCGTCCATGAGTATGACAATGTGCTTGAGAACAAGAAGTAGAAGGAATTAGAGGATGATACTGCAGACTCTGATAAACTCCAATTTTGTGGTTTATCTTGTGCTTAATTTAGGAGAATTTATCACCTTTTCTCTCATTTATTCAATGAAATAGCATGGTTTTGTAATTCTCTCTTAATTTGTACTTAAGTGTAAAAAACATACTTTTTAGGCCTTTAAATTGGTGATTTTAATTCACTTTAAGTCCATTCGATGCCTTGATATGTTTGTTGAGTGATTTCAGGTTCATAAAGCAAGTATTGGATGGAAGAAGTGAGGAGAAAAGCATGCAAGGTGGAGAATTCATGAAGAAATGAGCATTTGGAGAATTAAGGGCTATGCGCACGTGTCACCCACACGTATGCGTGAGGAGGAAATTAGCCAGCGACGCGCACGCATCGTCCACGCGCACGCGTGACGTCAGGCACGTGACTCACTTAAAGTGAAAACGCTGGGGGCGATTTCTGAGCTGCCCAGGCCCAAATCCAACTCATTCCTAAGGTTATTTCATGCAGAATTCAAGCTTGAGCATAGGGGGAGGGGGAGCAATTAGTTGTAGCTTAGCATCATGTAGTTTAGTTTCTAGAGAGAGAAACTTCCTCTTCTCTCTAGAATTAGAGTTCTTAGGGTATTTGCATCTTAGATCTAGGGTTCCATTCTTGTTTTCATCTTGTTTCCTTTACAATCTTGTTTCTACATCTCAATTCTCTTAGTTTGTAGTGTTAATTTCCCTTTTCATGCCTCTTTTATGTTTGTGAACTCTTTGTTGGATTTAGCTTCCTTTTAATGCAATTGAGGTTTTATGTTCCTTTTATTATTGATTCGAGTTGTGAATTTTACTTTTCTTACATTGGGTAGTTGTAGATTTTATCTTTCCTTGCAATTTACCATGCTTTACTTTTATGCCTTCCAAGTACTCGACAAAATACTTGGTAGGATGTTAGAGTAGGTTTTTGAGAATTCTTGGCTTGGAAAGAGAAATTGGTCAATCTTGAGTCATTAATACCCAATTTAGATTGGTGATCTAGAGTTGTTTGTTAATATTATTTCCATTGACTCTAATCTCTTACTAATTCAATTAGTGAGTTGATTAGGATTTTTTGATTAAGATTAACTAGTCTTATTTGACTTTCTCTCATGGAAGATAACTTTACACCTTCTTCCATGTTGGAGATAACGAGATAGGATAAATTCTTGCTAATTACTGTCATTAGTGACTAGGATAGAAAGTATATATTCTCACTCCTTGCCATGAATGCCTCTCTTTATTATTTGCTTTCTTTAAGTGTTTGCTTTACTTTTCTTGTCATTTACTTTCTTGTCCCTTTTGTCAATCAAACCCCTTGTTTTTCATAGCCAATAATTGATCACTTCATTGCAATTTCTTGTGAGACGACCCGAGGTTTAAATACTTCGGTTAATTTTCATTGGGGTTTGCACTTGTGACAACCAAACAATTTAAATTTGATGTGAGAGTTAATTGTTGGTTTGGAACTATACTATCAACGGAATTATTTTGTGTGAAATTCCTAACCGACATAATTCTCACTATCAAATTTATGGCGCCGTTGCCGGGGAATTGCAATGGTGTTATGTTATTGGCTATTGTATATATGTTAATATGCTTCTTTGCTAGTTTTTACTTGTTTTAGGAGTTAGTTTTTATTAGTTCTTATCAGTATTTGTTTTTATTTTCTATTGTCTCTATGAATTCTCATCACTTTGGCTATGAGTTTGGTTCAGATTATGTTGTAGGAAATGGAAGCTTCAATGAGGATGTGCATCACGGATTTGGGAATCAAGGATGGGAGGAGCCTAAAGGGATTGATCAACCTTCTTGGCAACAACCTCTTCCAGTCTCTTATAGGTATAATTCCACTCCTAATGCATATCAATCTAATGGATGTTGTGATCCTCATTGTGGTTGTCAAAAACCACCACCATATGCCTATGAACCACCTCCTCAACATAATTTTGAACCACTATACTCACAAGCCCCCTATCACCAAACACCTCATTATAACCCTAATCTTTACCCACCATACCAACCACCTTGTGAACCATATGAACCATATGTAGAGCCACCACTATTCCAACACTAATACTCTCAAGAACCACCAATCTCATGCACCCCATCTCCATACCCTTACCAAGATGAACCACCTTCCAATTATGAGCTCTTACTCCCAAATATTGAACCCTCTCTTCCCACGCCACCTCCAATGGATAAGTCTCTCCATGCTTTCATGCTAGAACAACAAGGAGATATTAGCTCTTACCTCCAAAGGCAAGAAGAGACACAAAATAAGTTCAAGAAGATAGAAGCCGTGCTTGCCACCGTGGCGGAAGCCATTCGCAACATGGTCGCCTCCCGCCTAAGCCCATGAAATCAAGGCACTCTCATTGTTGAATGTGGCGAAGCAATCAAGGAGCATAGTGAGGGAGTGAGTTTGGTGCTTCAAGATGGAGAAGAGGAGTTGAAGCAAGGAGTGCAACAAGAGGACAGGGTAGAGATGATTGAAATGGAAGGAGTGGTTGAAGATCTAGGAGATTTTAGAAGTCCATGGGAATGTATAATTAGAGAGCCCTCTTCCAAGAAGCTTGACATTGATGTTGAGGAGGGTGCGCAACCTCCAAGGCATATCATGGTTGAAGATTTTGAAGAGGTTAATCAAGAGATAGATTCAATCATTGATGAATTCCTATCCACAATTGAATCCCCTCCCATTGGACATGAAGTTGGAGTCATGGAAGATTGTGTACAATCTCCCATACCCTTGGTGAGCAATGAAGAAGAGATTGAATTGGAAGGAAGCTACCAAGAAGAAGAGGTTGGAATTGAAGAAGCTTGCAAAGAGGTGGAGATAGTAAAGAAAGAGCAAAAGGGAGTGGAACTTGCAAGATCATTAGGGCCACCCCTTCCTAAGTCACCATCCTATACAATATTCAAGTGGGTAAAACTCTTATCCCTAAGCTTTACTTTCTCACTTGAATATGGTTTGATTGAAAATGATGGTCAACTTAGAGCTCTTTGTGGAGTTAAGAGTAGGAGAGAGTTGTGTGGTGGTTGGAAACATCACTCTAAGTTCATGATGGTTTCATGCTCAAAGTTGAATAGCAATGGTTGGTGTAGAACTAAATTGCATGGGTCTAGGAAGTTGTTTGGAGGGTTCATTGAGAATTCGGCTTGTCTACCACCTAAGTGGAACCATGATGATCAATTAGAAGATGGGTGTGAAAATAAGGTTTGGGATCCCGGATCGCACAATGAGAATTAACTTTGGGAGCTCCAAGCTTGTGAAGGACTCCATCAAGACTTGGTGCAACTCATTGGAAATCTTGGAGCACAATGGAGAACCAAGCATTGGTAGGAGTTCCAAGAAGAATTCAAGCACAAGCCACCTTGACAAGGAGCCTCCCAATTGTCCAACTTAAGGACAATAAATAAAAGTGCTAGGTAGGAGACACCCCACCATAGTAAACTCTTTCCATTCTCTTGTATAAATAATCAATGAATGAATTGAGTTGCCATTGTTAGGTAGTTTTCTTATTTGTATATTCTTGCTTTAGTATTTTAGTTCCTAGTTTGTTTGATTAGATTTGTGCCTTAAGTTGTAGGTTAGTTGTTGTTAGATTGTATTTTACTTATAGTGTAAGTTTTGTTTGTTTTGTATTTGAAAATTTTTCAAAAACCAAAAGATTTGTTGTTAAATTTGAATTTTGGGTGATTTAGAATGTTTATAGGTTAGGAGAGTGTTAAATTCTGTTTTAGGCTTCTTTAAAAAAAAATAAAAAAAAGTGGACAATCCATGCGTAAGCGTGGGTGACGCTTATACGTCGTATGCCATATGGGGACTCCTGGTACAAAAACCAGAGAGTTGTGCGGGAATTGTGCTGGTTTTGTACGAAAAGCACAATCCACGCGTAAGCATGGGCAACGCTTATGCGTCGCTTGTCCCTGCTGCAATCCACGCTTAAGCGAGCTTCGCCTTGCGCCCTGTTTTTCTCCTTTCTCCTTTATTCTTCTTTCTTCTTTCCTTCTTCTTTCTTTCTACCTTTCTTCTTCTCTCTTCTTCCTTTCTTACTTTCTTTTTTCCCCCTCTCAAAATTTTCAAAGCGAGCTTCGCCTTGCGCCCTGTTTTTCTCCTTTCTCCTTTATTCTTCTTTCTTCTTTCCTTCTTCTTTCTTTCTACCTTTCTTCTTCTCTCTTCTTCCTTTCTTACTTTCTTTTTTCCCCCTCTCCTCAAAAAAAATTTTCACTTTTTATTTTTCCTTATCTTTCATTTTCTTTTGTTTATTGCATTTGCATACTTTTATTCATTGTATTTTAATTTTGTTTTTATAGCTTGTTCTTATTTTTTTTTCTAAATTTCTCATTTTAATAATAGTGTTGAATTCTCCTACTCAATTGTTGAGAATTTCTTGGTCAGTTTTGGTGCTTCTTGACTTGTTTGGTATTATTGGGTGATGAAATTTTTAGGTCAATGCTTAATCTTTGATGACTATTGCATCCTTTGTGCATTGATATGAACTTCTATTGTCTTTCATGACCCACTCTTTCTTGTTTGAACTTGATGCTCAATATGCTCTTCATGCTTTGACTTTACTCTTGCATCAAGTATTTGTTGATATGCCCTTTGCCTATATTGCTCTCTTACTTACATGCGTAGCTAACATGTAGTGAAAACCCTACTCTTATTTGGCATTAGCCCCCGCTTATGTTCTATTTGCTTTAATATCCTTGTTGTGGGCTTAACTTTCTTTCTTTTTCTCTCCTTTTAGGCCGGCCACCAAAAAGACAAAAAATGAAGAGCTTCAAAATGGGGCAACAAACAAGTTCACCCACACAACCTTTTGAAGGAGCTCATCAATGGTAGCAACCCGTCCACCTTGCTCTCCTTTGCATGCACCGAGGACGGTGCAATCTTCAAGTGTGGGGAGGTCGTTCGACCGATCTCAGTGGGTAACAATTTTCTTTTTCAACACCAATTTTTCAATTTTTGTCTTTGTTAGTTTGTTGTTGCATTGCATGATAGGTTGCATGTTAGTTAGAATTTGTACATATTTTACCACTTCTTTTTATATTAGGACTACTTGGTTAGGGCGATGATTTCTTTTCCAAGAAAACTGTTTTTAGGGCACCCTACCAATTTGAAAAAATTTTGTTAAACTTGCTTGAAGAATTTATTTTGGAACATGATTTTTGAACTAAGAACACAAGCATGTGAGTTTTGAGCCCAATTGTGGTTACATCATATAATCACTTATTTTCATTCTTGTGTGCATTATTCTCTTCTTATGATTGTAGAAAAATAAAAAGAAAAAAATAATATATACAAAATAATATATATGGAATAAAAAAATGCAGAAAAATAAAAAGAAAAAAATATAGAAAAAGAAAAAGAAAGAAAAAGAAAAGCAATAAAAAGAGGACAAAATGCCCCCAAAGTAAAGTTCAATAAAAATCAATGCATATGGAATGTGAAGTGAAAAGAGAATGCATTAGTATGTGAAAACGTGAAGAATAGGTAGTTAGATTAGCTTTGAAGTTGTATAGGTTGCTATATAAGTTAGGTGGGAAGCTTAAACTTATCAAAGATTCAAATTCCAATACACTTAACCATATACAATCCTACCTTGACCCTAGCCCCATTACAACCTATGGGAAAGTCCTCATGATATTTGTATGCATGCATAAAATAATTATTGATTGTTAAATGAAAAACAAATCTTGGAAAGCATGATTAGGGGAGTGTTGCGGCCTGGCCCAAACCCTCTACGGGTTGGCCCGACCCAAGCGCCACCCGACCCTAACGGTCCGGGGTAAGGCACTCCACAGCTGACCCGGACGCGTGTCCCCAACAGCTCACCTACAGCTGTGAGGAGAACGACTCAGAGAAAGTGGGCCTGTCCTTGCAGGGCCCACCTCTGACACAGTATATAAGGAGAAGGTTTTTACCCTTCCCCCAAGGTACGTTACATGACTCTACCCCCTTTTTCGCCTGCACACTTTATTGACTTGCACGTCGGAGTGTCTTTGCAGGTGACACCTCCCATTCACATCTGAAGAGCTCGGTACCTCGCCTACCCCAACCCAGAGATGTACGACCAGACGACTTCCCCTTTTGTTGATCAGGATATTCACCCGATCCGTCCGGTACCCAACCTAGCGAACATTGGCGCCGTCTATGGGGACGGTCCATGGACTTCGTACTGGTCCAAAGTGGAACAGGCCACGAGGCCGAGCCTGGAGGGGACGCTGCCGCGACTACTCCCCAATAGCGCACAAGATCCCCTCCAAGACACCCAACACAATCTCGCGAAGGACGCCCCTTCGGGGGAACTGGCGACAACCACGCCAGAATAATGCAAGAACTGCACCACAGGATGCAAGACCTGGAACGCCGGCTGGCAGACAGGGAACACGACCAGCACACCACAGAACAAAGCCACTCCCGCTCTCACTCTAGGAGCCACTCTAGACGCACGCCCAGCCCCCAGGCCGAATCCGAGAGCGCTGGGAAAAGAGGACACGCTAGAAGACGCCATGACCCCGTCATCTATGCCAGACAAGAAGGGCGGCACACTACAGGTCGAGGAACCGAAGACGCTCGTCGGGAGGACGACGAAGGAAGAACGAGGAGAACACGGGGACCCGTGATAATGGGGGCGACCCCATTTTATCGTTCCATACTCGAGGTCCGGCTGCCAAAACACTTTGACAAGCCAACGGACATGAGGTACGACAGAACGCAAGACCCGCTGGAACACCTCACGGCCTTTGAGGCCAGAATAAACCTTGAGGGAGTGGGAGATGAGGTAAGGTGCCGCGCCTTCCCGGTTACCCTGGCGAAGCCTGCAATACTGTGGTTCAATAACCTCCCGCAGGGCTCGGTGACCGGCTTCGCAGACATCAGCCACGCCTTCTTAGCCCAATTCACGACCAGGATTGCAAAGGGGAAGCACCCAATCAACCTACTCGGGGTGACCCAGCGACCCGACGAGTCGACTAGAAAATACCTAGACAGATTCAACGATGAGTGCTTGGAAATCGACGGGCTGACGGACTCAGTTGCGAGTTTGTGCCTAACGAACGGACTCTTGAACGAGGACTTCAGAAAGCACCTTACCACGAAACCAGTGTGGAGTATGCAGGAAATCCAATGTGTGGCCAAGGAGTACATCAATGACGAAGAAGTGAGCCGAGTCCAAGGAGTACATCAACGACGAAAAAGTGAGCCGAGTCGTGGCTGCCAACAAACGGCAGCCCTCTCATAACCAAGACCGGCACCGCGGAAGCGGAGAAGGACAAAAGGAACACGCCAGAGACGGCGGCCCGAGCAAAGCTCCCAGACCATTTCCTCGTGTCGGGAAGTTCACCAACTACACTCCCCTCACCGCGCCGATCATGAAAGTTTATCAACAAATTTCCGAAAAGGGGATCTTGTCAAAGCCTCGACCACTGAAGGAACGAACAGGGGGAAACCGAAGCCTCTACTGTGACTATCACAAGGGCTATGGGCATAAAACCCAA
Organism: Arachis ipaensis; assembly: GCF_000816755.2. Lineage (NCBI taxonomy): Eukaryota > Viridiplantae > Streptophyta > Magnoliopsida > Fabales > Fabaceae > Arachis > Arachis ipaensis. The sequence goes on along the minus strand of NC_029794.2, from coordinate 30,255,084 downwards.
GACTGCTTCGATATAAAGGACGCACCGGAGCAGGCCATCAGGGATGGAAAGCTAGCCGCATTTTCCCACCTCATAAGGGAGCCGAGGCGACGGAATCGCGACCACGACAGTGAGGATAGGACTCGGGCACCGAAGCGACGCCAAGAACCAGAGGACGACGACCAGGGCCTCACCATAGTGAACATGGTAACAGCTAGGAATGCAGCACCTAGGTCAAAGTCGGCACTCAAGAAAGACGCCAAAGTCCTAGCGGTCTCCTCATCCTCTACGCGAAGCACTAAGAAGCTCCCACCCATTTCGTTCGGCCCGGAAGATCAGTGGTTCGACGAGATCGGAGAGAGTCCTCCCATGGTCATAACGGCCAGAGTAGGAACCGGTCTCGTCAAACGAATCCTTGTGGATACGGGGGCGGACTCGAACATCATGGTCCGCAATGTGTTCGATGCTTTGGGCCTAAGGGACGCCGACCTACAGATGCACCAGCACGGTGTCGTAGGGCTTGGCGACCATTTCATCAAGCCGGATGGCATAATCACCCTGCCGATCTCACTGGGACAAGGACAGGGGAGGAGAACGGTAATGGCCGAATTTGTGATCCTACGGGACTCCACCGCCTACAACATCATCATGGGGAGAAAGACAATCAACGACCTAGGAGGAGTCATCAGCACGAGGATGTTAGTAATGAAGTTCATAATTGAAGAAGGGTCAGTAGGATATGTGAGAGGAGACCTGGAAACGGCAGTCGCTTGCGACAACGCCAGTCTCTCGTTAAGGAAAAAGTCTAAAGAGGCATCGGGAATATTTCTCGCCGACCTGGATGCCAGAGTCGATGAGAAACCGAGACCCGAACCCGAAGGAGACCTGGAGAAGTTTAGGGTCGGGAACTCAGAGGAAAAATTCACGTTCGTGAATAGGAACCTCCCCCATGAGTTAAAAGAACCTTTGATGGAAATGATCAGAGCCAATGGCGATTTGTTTACCTGGACACCCGCCGACATGCCGGGCATAAACTCCAGTCTCATGTCACACCACCTAGCCATCAGACCGGAAGCCAAACCAGTGGCCCAAAGAAGGAGAAAAATGTCTCAGGAAAGAGCAGAGGAAGTGGCCAGACAGACGGCCGGCCTCCTCGAAGCGGGGTTCATCCGGGAGTTGGATTATTCGACCTGGCTATCAAACGTTGTCCTGGTAAAAAAGCACAATGGGAAATGGAGAATGTGTGTGGATGACGTTAGGTTTTCATGGTGGTTAAGAATTTTGTAAAAATAGTTGCGTTGTGGATACAGTTTCTAAACCAACAGAAATCCTTCGTACAAACGTTTGGTTGTCATAAGTAACAAACCCCTAAATAAATTGATAACCGAAGTATTTAAATCTCGGGTCGTCTTCTCAAGAAACTACAGGGAAGTATGTTCTTATTATTGGCTATGGAGATTGTAAATTGGGGTTTTGAGAATGGGGAGCAAGTAATTTAGCTGCCAATTAATGTAAATGAAGAACAAGTAATTTAAATAGCAAGTGAAATAAATAAATGACTGTAAATAGACTTTTGGCAAGGTATGAGAAATTAGAGGTCCTATCCTGACTATCCTTATCAATGATGATAGTAATTGAATCTTAATTCCACTTTGTTAGCCTTTACTAAGATAAAGGAAGGTCAAGGGATTAATTGGATTGATCTTCGGATCCTATTTTATTTTCTAAGAAAAGATTGGGATTCTTGAAGCTCAATTCAATTAACAAAGATAACAATTATCAAGCATGTTTGAGTTTGATAACTCCTGAGTTACTGATTTCTTAACCAAAACCAAAAGGAGAAAAGTAAATCTACTAGAATAAGAATGTCTTCAGATTGGGAATAATTGTAACTAATAAATAAAAGAAAGCAATATTGACTGAAATATCTCAAATAACATTAATCCAAAATAATAATCTGTAACATGGAAGAATTTATAAATTAAATTGCAAAAGTAAATAATCAACTAAAGTAATGAATAAAAGTAAAAGAGAAGCTTAAAGTAAAGGAACATTAAACCTGGGATCGATAGTCACTCCCAAACTAAGAGAAATCCTAAATCCTAATCCTAAAAGAGAGAGAGAGAGAATCTCCCTCTAAACTAAATCTAAATCATGAAAACTAAAACTAAAGTCGTCTCCCTATGAATGGATGCATTCCCTCACTTCATAACCTCTGGTCTATGCCTTCTGGACTTGGATTTGGGCCAAAAAGGGCTTCAGAAATCGCTGGGAGTATTTTCTGCAATTTCTGGTGCGTGGCCTCTGTCACGCGTCCGCGTGGGTCACGCGGTCACGTCATTTAGAGCTTTTCTTGTCACGCGGTCGCGTCAGTCATGTGGCCGCGTCATATGTGTTTTGCTTAAGGCGCGCGGTCGCGTCAGTCATGCGGCCGCGTCGCTCTTGATTCGCGCTTGGCATGCGTCCGCGTTGCCCATGCGATCGCGTGGATGCCAGTTTCTTTAGAAACTCTGTTTTGTGCTTTCCTTCCATTTTTGTATGTTTCCTTTCCATCCTTTAAGTCATTCCTGCCTTAGAAGATCTGAAACTACTCAACACACTAGTCACGGCATCGAATGGAATTAAAGGTAATTAAAATAATTAGTTTTAAAGCATAGGAAACATGTTTTTCACATACATCACATAATGAGGAAGGGAAAGTAAAACTATGCAATTAATATGAATAAGTGGGTGAAGGATTGAATAAATCACTCAAACTAAGCACAAAATATATCATAAAATATGGGTTTATCAGTGGACTACTCCGATCTCAATAAAGCATGCCCTAAGGACTGCTACCCCCTTCCCAACATCGACGCACTCGTCGACGCGGCTGTGGGATACCGGTATCTGAGTTTCATGGATGCCTACTCCGGCTACAATCAGATACCGATGCACCGGCCAGACGAGGATAAAACGGCGTTCATAACGCCAGGGGGACCTACTGCTACAGAGTGATGCCGTTTGGCCTAAAGAACGCGGGGGCAACGTACCAGAGACTGATGAACAAAATATTCAGCAACCTCATCGGCAAGACGGTGGAAGTTTACGTGGATGATATCCTCGCAAAAACCACCCGCCCTGACGATCTCATAAGCGACCTGGTGAACGTGTTCGCGTCCCTCTGACAACACGGCATGAGGCTCAACCCGTTTAAGTGCGCCTTTGTCATGGAGGCCGGAAAGTTCCTGGGATTCATGATAACCCAGAGGGGAGTGGAGGCCAACACTAAAAAGTGCCAAGCAATACTCCAGATGAGGAGTCCGGGCTACATCAAAGACGTTCAGCGGCTGACGGGAAGGCTCACAACGTTGTCCCGTTTCCTCGGTGCATCGGCAGCAAAGGCCCTACCCTTTTTCGCTTTGATGAAGAAGGGAATAGCATTTGAGTGGACCCCTGCGTGCGAAGAAGCCTTCAACCACTTCAAAGAGATTCTAGCAGCACCCCCAGAGCTCGGGAAGCCGAAAGCCGGAGAGCCACTCTATCTATACCTAGCCATCACAGAGGGAGCGCTCGCAGCAGTGTTGGTACGGGAAGAAGGGAAGGCCCAGCAACCGATCTACTTTGTTAGTAGAGCACTGCAAGGGGCAGAACTCAGATACAGCAAGCTGGAGAAGCTGGCACTGGCACTTCTGGTCTCCTCCCGCCGATTGCGATAATACTTCCAGAGTCACCAGGTGGTCGTGAGAACGGACCAGGGGATTCGTCAGGTGCTCCAAAAGCCTGATCTAGCGGGAAGAATGATGACCTGGGCCATCGAACTATCCCAATACGACCTAGGCTACGAGCCCCGACACGTGATTAAGGCGCAAGCAATGGCAGACTTCCTGGTGGAAGTAACTGGGAATCCAACCGAGGACACGGACACACGGTGGAAGCTCCATGTAGACGGTGCCTCCAACCAGATGTCCGGGGGCACCGGGATCATTTTAGAAAGTCCGGCTGGAGTCATCTATGAACAATCGGTTAAGTTTGAGTTTCCCATATCGAACAACCAAGCAGAATACGAAGCCCTCCTAGGGGGTTTGGTTCTAGCTCCGGAAGTCGGGGCCAAGAGGTTGGAAGTATGCAGTGACTCGCAAGTCGTCACTTCGCAAGTGAATGGAAGCTACCAAGCCAGAGACTCATTACTACAGAAATACTTAGAGAGGGTCAAAGAGTTGAGCAAACAATTTGAAGAGGTCACGGTCCAACACGTTCCAAGGGAGAGGAACACACGGGCAGACCTCTTATCCAAGCTGGCGAGCACAAAACCCAGAACCGGCAACCGCTCCTTCATCCAAGGCATCACGAAAGAGCCAGCGGTTGCCCTCCACCTGACCAAAATAGCCCCTTCTTGGATGGACTCCATCGCTGACTTCTTGCAAAACGGCAAACTCTCCCAGGACAAAAAGGAAGCCAAAGCGGTAAGAAGGGAGGCCGCCAAATATATGATCATACAGGATCAGCTATTCAAAAAGGGACTCAGCCAACCTTTGCTGAAGTGTCTGCACCCCGACCAGACGGACTACGTTCTTAGAGAAGTCCATGAGGGGTGCTGCGGCCACCATATCGGGGGCAAGGACCTAGCAAGGAAGCTCATCCGAGCTGGATACTACTGGCCGACAATGATGAATGACTCCAAGGAGTTCGTAAGGAAATTCACGAAGTGTCAACAAAACGCCAACTTCCACAGAGCACCAGCCTCCGAGCTGAGTTTACTAACGTCCACTCGACCTTTTGCACAGTGGGGAGTCGACCTCTTGGGACCCTTCCCAGTTGGCCCGGGGCAGGTCAAGTACCTCATAGTTGCCATCGACTGACCCCAGGAGAAGGAAAGCTGGCGGCGAACTGGGAAGGTCCCTACAGAATCAAAGAAGTGCTTGGCAAAGGCGCCTACAAGCTGTAGAGACTCGACGGCAAAGAAATCCCAAGAACATGGAATGCAGGTAACCTAAGGAGATTCTATTCGTAGCTCGGGCACACCGGCCAAACGGCCTGATGAGCCAATAGATGCTTACTCTATTCACATGTTAATTCTTAGCCATTTTTATCAAGTACCTGCCATGTTCACGAATTTGCTTGGCTAACGACTAATTTTTACTTGTCTAAATCCTTTTACCTACTATTTCCCAATATGTATTCCACACAATCACGTTCCTCAACGGCAATCCGGGACTGATCACCCCGGGAGCCAATCGAATCAAAGCCATAACAAACGGCCGTGATAATAAGACCAAGACGGTTTCAACCAAGTTACCAACACAAACGGCAAAACGGACACAAGCAATAAGTCCACACCGAAAGAACGGTAACAAAACAAAATACTACTAAACAGCAAGATAAAGGCGATAATTGTAAGCCGACCAAGCGGCCACTAAAGTATAACAAAAGTTAACGATCTCAACAAGTGTTCTACAAATCCACATAAAAAACGCAAGTTAAAGGAGTTCACTTTCGGGGCATGTCAACAATCTTGCCGTCCTTAATTGTTTTAAAGACCCTAATAGCCGATGTGTCGAAGTCTGGGACCACGACCTTCACCTGGGCCTTAAGAGCCTTTTCGGTCATAAAGATCGCATTCTTCCCCTGCTCCCTGACCGCCCTATATTTCCTTTTCAGCTCTTCGACCTCTGCTCGCGCAGCCTCAGCCGACGAGACGGCCGCGTCACGCTCCTTCTCCACAGCGACCACCCGACCTTGCGCGGCGTTAAGCTGGCTCTCTAGAGTCATCTCCCGCTCGGTTAGACGGGAGACGGTGGCGTCGGAGGCATTCATTTTTTCCTCAAAGGACGCAGCCTTCTCCTCGGCATCCTTGCGCCCCCTCTTTGCCGCGGCCAGTTGTTCCTGAAGCTTTTCAACCTGGACCTTGAATTCGTTGTTGGCCTGGGTAGCAGTATCGAGCTTCCTTCGCAACGCCTGCATGCCCGACAACTCGAACTCAGCCTTCCGGGCTATCACCGCTCCGCAGAGAAGGGTGCGATACATCCACCTCGCCTGTCCCGCGAGTTCGGTACTAAGGAAGTGATCCTCCGTACCGGGAATCAGCTGATTATCAATAAAGGCCCCAGCATCGAAGTTCTTATCCATCACGGTGAGAGCTCCTTCTGGGCTGGAGGATGCCCTTTGTCTCTTGGGAGTAGGGACAAGCTTAAAATCATCATACTCCCGATGAGTAGAGGACGACTGCCCGATACTGACCGCCTCATCAGGAATGGGAGAAGCCTTCATCCCGGCAGAATTCTTGTCGGACATCTCGACGTCCCGGGGGGAAGGTACAGCCTGATTCTCCTTCTCTCCGGTAGGGCCTTCCGGCTTCCCGGCATCCTTCTCGTCAGCCTTCTCCTCATCGCTATCCTCCAAGAAGGTCTTGACTAAATTTTCGAGCCCGGTTACCGAAGCAGACATCTCCACTACAACAGAGAAATAAATACGTTAGTCGTGAAGTCGGGAAGAGCAAGTTAAATAATAAACAATGCAAAAGTACAAGACAAAACAGCTCACAAATATAACTCCTGGCGGACTCCCGTTCACCCATAAGGAGGTGGGGGTTCATGGGGATCTTTCCAAAAAGAGCAAACAACACATCGGCAATCCTCCTATTTACAGGGGACATTCCCTTGTAGGTCACCTTAATGAAAGAATTCGACCCTGCTCCGAAGCTCCAATATGTCGGGATGAGGCGTTCCCCCTCTAACGATAACCAAATGGGATGGCGACCTTTGACGGGGCAAACTTTGAAGAATTTGTCTTTGAACCCATGATAGGAGTCCTCGAACAGGCCAAATACCCTTCGACCTTGGGCAGACCGGAAGGACAGGAACCCTTTCCTTGCCTTCCCTTGTCTGGAGGGGTTGGTAAGGTTGAAGAAGAAGAGAAAGACATCCACCGAAACCGACAGCTTGAGATATTCACAAACCATCTCGAAACAGCGGATAGAAGCCCAGCTGTTCGGATGGAGCTGCGACGGCGACACGGATATCCGATTAAGAAGCGACATCTGAAAATCGGAAAACGGTATGCGAACGCCAACCTGGGTGAACATAGCTTTGTAAAACCAAATCCAGTCGGCAACTCTGTCAACTCCTCCAGATCCATCTGATTCGGCGAGTCCTTCACATCTGAGGTCACCCAAGCGTAGGGGTCATAGTTCACGGTGAAAACAGAAGCCCGGGAGACGACGCGAGGCATACCTACAGTGGGGGTACCACTCCATTAGTCTATGAGGTCGGGAGTCCGGGAAAAACCAGAAACTATGTCCATCCTATTCAACAGTTAAGATCAAGCATGGCTAAAGCTATACCTATCACACAAGCCACCTAAAAACCTACCCTAGAATGGTACCCCTCTCCTAACACATCTACTTAGCACTAAAAATTCATCTAGCAACAAAAATCAAACAAGACAGCAAGAACGCAAAGCAGATACAAACAACAAGCGTACAACAACAAAGCAAAAAGAAAGAGGACCAAAGGTTACCTGAAACGGTTGTGAAAACGGAGAGGGAAGAAGGAAAAATGCACGGAGATGCTCTGGGATTTTCTGGGTGAAGAAGAATGAGATGGTAGGAGCGAGAGTAGAAAAAGGAAAATTGAAACAAACTGTTTAAAACTGCCACCCAGGAAGAGCAAAAGACTTGGGGGCAAAATAGTCTTTGCGTACAAGGTTTTGCAACCCATTATGAGCATTTAATGCTCAGCGCGAAGAACAAAGCGACGAACGGTTGCCCCAACAACCAAGAGACACGCGCGCAGGGGGCACGTCCCACCCACGGGCAGTCGACCTGACGACGACGCATGGAACAAGAAATAACACGCCACTAATAGCTCTCACTTCTATTACTGGCGCGTGGGGGGCACTGTTGTAGCCTGGCCCAAACCCTCTACGGGTTGGCCCGACCCAAGCGCCACCCGACCCTAACGGTCTGGGGTAAGACGCTCCACAGCCGACCCGGACGCGTGTCCCCGACAGCTCACCTACAGCTGTGAGGAGAACGCCTCAGAGAAAGTGGGCCTGTCCTTGCAGGGCCCACCTCTGACACAGTATATAAGGGGAAGGTTTTTACCTTCCCCCAAGGTACGTTACATGACTCTACCCCCTTTTTCGCCTGCACACTTCATTGACTTGCGCGTCGGAGTGTCTTTGCAGGTGACACTCCCCTTTCACATCTGAAGAGCTCGGGACCTCGCCTACCCCAATCCAGTGACGTATGACCAGACAACTTCCCCTTTTGTTGATCAGGATATTCACCCGATCCGTCCGGTACCCGACCTACCGAACAGGGAGAATTGAGTGAATCAATCCCATACAATTGAGCGACTAGAGCGGATACATATCCGGTGAGGGTTCGATTTCTCAATTACATGTTTTCACCTATGATCATCTTTTCCTGCAAGTTTGTAAAATCTTTCAATAACTCAATTCAATTATAGGTTTGCTTTTATTGCTATTGCTTTAGCCCCTGTACTTGTATATGTATTCTTGGGAATTGAGTTATTTTGACCAAATAATTGCATTCATTTAGATAGATTGCATGTAAATAGTTGCATCTAGGTAGTTTGTACTGAATAAATGTTGATACGTTTTGTTCCTCTCTTGAGTTTAGCATGAGGACATGCTTAGCTTAAGTGTGGGGATATTTGATAAACTCCAATTTTGTGGTTTATGTTGTGCTTAATTTAGGGGATTTTATCACATTTTCTCACATTTATTCAATGAAATAGCATAGTTTTGTAATTCTCCCTTAATTTGTGCATAAGTATAAAAACATGCTTTTTAAGCCCTTAAATTGGTGATTTTAATTAACTTTAAGTCCATTCGATGCCTTGATGTGTTTGTTGAGTGATTTCAGGTTCATAAGGCAAGTATTGGATGGAAGAAGTGAGGAGAAAAGCATGCAAGGTGGAGAATTCATGAAGAAATGAGCATTTGGAGAATTGAGGGCCACGCGCACGCGTCATCCACGCGTACGCGTGAGTTGAAGATTTGCAAGGCACGCGCACGCGTCACCCGCGCGTACGTGTGAGGAGGAAATTAGCCAGCGACGCGCACGCATCACCCATGCGCACGTGTGACGTCAGGCACGTGACTCACTTAAAGTGAAAACGCTGGGGGTGATTTCTGAGCTGCCCAGGCCCAAATCTAACTCATTCCTAAGGCTATTTCATGCAAAATTCAAGCTTGGGCAAAGAGGGGGAGCAATTAGTTGTAGCTTAGCATCATGTAATTTAGTTTCTAGAGAGAGAAGCTCCCTCTTCTCTCTAGAATTAGAGTTCTTAGGGTAATTTAGTTTCTACATCTCAATTCTCTTAGTTTGTAGTGTTAATTTCCCTTTTCATGCCTCTTTTATGTTTATGAACTCTTTGTTGGATTTAGCTTCCTTTTAATGCAATTGAGGTTTTATGTTCCTTTTATTGTTGATTCGAGTTGTGAATTTTACTTTTCTTACATTGGGTAGTTGTAGATTTTATCTTTCCTTGCAATTTATCATGCTTTCCTTTTATGCCTTCCAAGTGTTCAACAAAATGCTTGGTAGGATGTTAGAGTAGATTTTTGAGTATTCTTGGCTTGGAAAGAGAAATTTGGTAATCTTGAGTCATTAATACCCAATTTAGATTGGTGATCTAGAGTTGTTAGTTAATATTATTTCCATTAACTCTAATCTCTTACAAATTCAATTAGTGAGTTGATTAGGATTTTTGGACTGAGATTAACTAGTCTTGTTTAACTTTCTCTCATGGAAGATAACTTTATACCTTCTTCCATGTTGTAGATGACGGGATAGGATAAATTCTTGCTAATTACTGTCATTAGTGACTAGGATAGAAAGTCTATATTCTCACTCCTTGTCATGAATGTCTCTCTTTATTATTTGCTTTCTTTAAGTGTTTAATTTACTTTTCTTGCCATTTACTTTTTTGCCCCTTTTGTCAATCAAACCCCTTGTTCTTCATAGCCAATAATTGATCACTTCATTGCAATTCCTTGTAAGACGACCCAAGGTTTAAATACTTCGGTTAATTTTCATTGGGGTTTGCACTTGTGACAACCAAACAATTTAAATTTGATGTGAGAGTTAATTGTTGGTTTGGAACTATACTATCAACGGATATATTTTGTGTGAAATTCCTAACTGACATAATTCTCACTATCAGACTCCAAAGGAGTTATCCCGTGTGCATCTAGCTCTGCCATTGAGAGACAATTTCAACAGGAGTGACGAATGGATTTTTGCTAGTAAAGAATTCACAAATAAAATCTCGTTGCAAGTATAGTTTCTAAACCAACAAAGAATCCTTTCATACAAAATTTTGGTTATCACAAGTAACAAAACCCCTAAAAAGTGATAACCAAAGTATTTAAACCTCGAGTCATCTCTCAAGGAATTGCAGGGAGGTGTTCTTGTTATTGGTTATGAGTTTTCTGAGAAATTTTAAGAGTTGGAGAACAGAAAAATAAATGATTGTAAATTTAAAGCAATGAAAATTAACAAGAGAATTTATATAATTAAAATAAAAAGCCTTGGCTAAGAAAAGATTAGTCGGAAGTTCTATCCTTGTTGGATTTCCCAAGGTTAATAGTAATAGGTTATTGTTTCTACTTAGTTAACCCTTACCGAATAAAGGAAAGTCAAGTAGGGAGCCAACTTCTATTCACAAGTCCTAATCTTCTCCCTTGGAAAGGATTAGCGTTAGTGACTAGAGAGCCAGCCAACAATTCCCAATTATAAATTAACTCTTGAGTCTTCCAACTCAAGGGTCTCCAAATATTAATCAATTCCAAAGCCAAGTTGGAAGCCTACTCCATTGACATGGATTCCAATTTCGCATACATGTAAAGGGAGTAGAAAGAAGACATGATAATTGGACTCAATTGAAAATAATCAAGAAATAATGAAATTAAATAGAAAAGTATCTTTGCATTAATTAATTCTAAAATCGAAGGTATCCATATAACTCTAAACAAAGTAAATGGGGAATAAAAAGAGTAAAGGAATAGGAAACAAACAAGAATGATAAAGACTTCAACGGAGGTAGTAACTCTTTTCAATATCCAACTCAAAAGCATAAAACTAGGAATACTAAAACCTAGAGAGAGGAGAGAGCCTCTCTCTCTAGAAAACCTCTCTCTCTAGAAAACTATATCTAAAACCTAAATTGTGAATAATGAGAAGTGATGTCTTTGATTCCTCCACTCTGCAGCCTCTAATTTGTGTTTTTTGAGCCGAAAACTGGGTCAAAAATAGTCTAGAAATCACCAGCAGTGGCAGTACGTCGCGCATGTCGCGCGTACGCGCCAGGTGTGTGTGCGCGCCGATGGACTTTTCGCCAATGTGCGTGTGCGCGTCAAGTCCGCGTGCGAGTTGCCTAGCTGCATGGCCACTATGACAAATTATATATCATTTCGAAGCCCCGGATGTTAGCTTTCCAACGCAACTGGAACTGCTTCATATGGACCTCTGTAGCTCAAGTTATGATCGATTGAATACAAAGAGGTCAGGGCTGACAGCTTTGCAGTTCCTTCAATTTCTTGTATTCCTTCCACTTTTGCATGCTTCCTTTCCATTGTCTAAGCCATTCCTGCCCTGTAATCTCTGAAAACACTTAACACACATATCATGGCATCGAATGGTAATAAGAGAGGATTAAAATTAGCTAAATTACGACAAAAAAAATGTGTTTTCAATCATAGCACAAAATCAGGAAGAAAAATGTAAAACATGCAACTTATATGAATAAGTGTGAGTTTAGTGGATAAAATCCACTCAATTAAGTATAAAATGTACCACGAAATAGTGGTGCATCAAGGAGTACACCAACGATATGTTTAGGGAAGTCCAAATGAAGTTCAGTAAAAAAGGTGATTGCACCATCCGTGCCTTTGCACAAGAGGGTGACTCAGTTTGTGTGAAGGTAAAAGAGGAAAAACCAGTTAATGAGAAGACTTGGTACATTACATACGGCGTTCATTTTGACCGTTTGACTCAGGAGGTTCGATGTGAGTGCAACATGTTCGAGAGTTCAAGAATACTGTGTTGTCACTGCCTTGTGTAACACTCTACCACACAGAGCTTTACGCTTAAATTCGTAAAACACAGGTGGTGAGGTATTACAACCTCTAAAATAAATTATATGTATAGATATAGTTTAAGAAAGTTGTATCTATGAGCCTTGAAGAAAAATTTAAACAAAAATCGCAAACGAAAAGCGCGTCACACTCGAAAACGTAAACCGATAAACAGATAAGGGTAAGACATGAAATATATAAAGGATAGAGAACCAAAATAACAGAATATCAAGCTCCAGACTCAACTTGTGAAGCCAAGGCCGAGCAGAGAATATTTACATACATAAGTATATAAGTATAACGCAAATACCCCGACATACATAAGATAAGTACCCGATGCCTAGGCATCTTAGGCTAGTTTCACAAGCCTCATTAGTTTTTACTTGGTTTCATGCACTTTCTTAGGCAATAAGTAAGCATTTGGATGAGAAATGTATGCATGTCTTGATTCAATCAAACATTGTTATTTATGAGCATTTTCATGAGATTAATACAAGAACTACTTGATGCTATGAATGATGCATTATCTTATGATTATGGCAAATCTTTGATGCATTTGTTTGGTTGATGATAGGTAAAGAGAAGCAAAGGAAGGGCAAAGAAGAAGCAGAGAAAGCAACGTTGGTGGCCCAAGTTAGCTCACCAACGTTGCCCATCAATGTTGGCTCAAGAAAGGAGAAGCAACGTTGGTGGCCCAAGTTGGCTCACCAACGTTGCCCACTAACGTTGCAAAGGAGGAGGCAATGTTGGTGGCCAAAGTTGGCTCACCAACGTTGCCCATCAACATTGGCTCAAGAAGAAGGGAAGCAACGTTGGTGGCCCAAGATGGCTCACCAATGTTGCCTATCAATGTTGCCCACTAACGTGCCAAGCATGAGAAGCAACGTTGGTGACCTAAAGTAGGCTCGCCAACGTTACTAGTAAAATATGGTGCCAACGTGCCAATATTAGTGTGCTGACGTTACTTCAAGTTAGCACACTAACGTCTTCTATAAATTCTCAAGTTGGAGCTGGAAAAATTGCTAGTGTGCGTACGCATGAGGCATTGTGCACACGCACAAAAAGAAAATTTGCAAGTGTGCGCATGCACAAGGCATGATGCGTACGCACAATAGGAAGAACGTTGGTGCACCAACGTTGGTGACCAATGCCAGTGGCAACGCCCAAAGTGGCTTACGCATGCAACGTTAGTTCCACCATTAGTGCACTAACGTTGGTGACTAATGCCAAGGCCAATTCCAGTTTCAATGGCACCCATGCAAGCTTATGAATGTTAGTGAGCTAACGCCTATGTCAACATCAGAAAGAGCCACTCCTCACTTGCTTCAACTAAGGCCAAAGCCCACATCCAAAGACTTGAAGATTGATTTGGAAAGTGTATAAATAGGATAGATTTTGAAGTTAGAAAAGAGGGCTGAGAAGCAGGGACCCTAATTGGGAAACCTTGAGTCATTTTCTTTTGTACTTTGTTTTACTTTCATGTATTTTTCTTTTCCTTTTGATTTTGCTGAGCAATGATAAACTAAACTCCACATCATTAGGGGGAGGAGCTCTATTGTAATTCACATGATTGAATGAAAATCTTCTTCTTCTCAATCCGCTTGTTGTACCTAAGAGATAACTACTATGTTCATTTTGATCTATTCACTCCGGAAGGGGGTTTAGATCCATTGAATTTCTATGTGAGCCTTGGAAGGGGAATCATGGAAATTAGATTGAAGTTTTATCTCTCACAACTCTCTTGATCAACACCATTCGGGAGGAATTGAGATCTTGAGAGCTTGTGTGGCTTATGGATAAGAGAAATGCACTTAACCTCTTCTCATGACAATTAGATCAAGGAATTGGCAAATTGATTGTGTTTATAGAAATTGGGTTGCCAAGGAATTGGGACTCAATTAATTACAATCAGCCATAGATCTTCTTCACTTTGATTTGCTTGAGTTTCCTTTAATTGCCTTGAATTTATGCTTGCTTTAATTCCCAGCAACCAAAGCCATTTCCATTTCATACAATTTACTTTCCATTGATATTTACATTTTGGCCTTTACTTTATTATCATTTAAGCTTCAATTCATTTAAGTCTCTTGCTCTCTAAGTTTCAATTCTTTACATTTCATTCCATTTAAGTTTTTGTCCTTTACCTTTCGGCATTTAAATTTCTAGTACTCTATATTCTGTGCCATTTAAGTTTATGTCCTTTACCTTTCAGCATTTAAATTTCTAGCACTCTACATTTTGTTATTCTACTTTCCTTGTGGATTCATATTCTGTTCATTAAATGTCACCAAGACCTTTCAATATTCACTTGACTAGACAAATTACCCAACTAAGATTGCTCAATCCATCAATCCTTGTGGGATCGTCGTGCAAAATTTATAACCCACAAACTAATTGGCAAGTGCACCGGGTCGTACCAAGTAATATCTCAGGTGAGTGAGGGTCTATCCCACGAGGATTGACGGATCAAGCAACAATGATTGAGTGATAGGCTTAGTCAGACAAATAGAAAATGGTGTTTGAAGGTTCAAAAGCATTAACAATAATTCAGGGAATCAGAAAAGCAAGTAGTAAACAAGTTGTGAAGTATATATGGAGAACCAGTTAAGGCTTTAGAGATATTTATTTTTTGGATTGACTTTTCTTACTAACTATTTTAATCATACAAGATTAAATTTATGGCAAACTATAAGTAACTAAACCCTAATTCCTTAGACCATTGTAGTCTCTACTAACCTTCATCAACCACCAATTCCTTGGTAACTTAATTCCAATTAGAGGGTGAAGTTCAATTCTAGTTATATGTTACAGAAACCCTTATTACCCAAATATAAAAGGATTATATGTCACGTATCCCGTTAAGTCTAGATAATTAGAAATTTAGGAGAAATTGTTTTCAAGCTATTGTTCAAGTAAAGCGCTTTTCCAAGTTATACAAGAACTCAATTAGAATCAAGGTCATACTTCCGTTCCACCCAGATTCATAAAATAAAGAATGCAAACAATTCTTGAATTATAAATCAGTACATGAATTAAAATAGAAAAGTAAATTTATCAATCCATACAATAGACAAAGCTCCTAACCTTAACAGTGGAGGTTTAGTTGCTCATGGTTCAGAGAGAAAACAAGGATTCTGAAAAACTGTAAATTGCGGAATGAGGTAGAAGAGAAGAGATGAGCCCGAAGGGCTGATTCTTTTCCCTTGTTTTATCTAATCCTAATTAATGTAAATTATATTTTCTAAAAAACTAAATAATATCTTTTTCTAATTGTAAATAGAATAAAAGTTTACATCCAAATTTAATAATTGATTTGCGTAGGCCTTTTGACGAATGGGGACCACTATTGTTGTTGGGTGTGGCGCCAAACTTGGAAGAAACCAAGTTTGGCGTGGAGTGGGCAGAGCTCCCCTTTTGCTTCTTGGTCAAGTTTGGCATGGAGTGGTGCGCACATACTTTCCTTGGAGCCTTTGAGTTGGCACCGAACTTGAGTAAACGCAAGTTCGGCATGGAGATGGCAACGTGTATTCTTCCTTGGGGCTTTTGAGTTGGCACCAAACTTGAGTTTCTTCAAGTTTGGCGTGACATGGTCCGTACGAAATGGAAGAAAAGGGTATACTATTATATATCTTTGGAAAGATCTAGAAGTTAGCTTTCCAATGCCACTAGAATCACGTCAATTGAACCTTTGTAGCTCAAGTTATTTTTGTTTGAGTGCAAGGAGGTCGGGGTTGACAGCATCATTCACTTTCTTCCTTTTCTGCTACAAAACTCTGTCAAATCCATCCGAATGCTACCTGAAATAAACAGAAATTGCAAACAACTCAAAGTTGTATTCATA
The DNA here is from genome assembly GCF_000816755.2 of Arachis ipaensis. Lineage (NCBI taxonomy): Eukaryota > Viridiplantae > Streptophyta > Magnoliopsida > Fabales > Fabaceae > Arachis > Arachis ipaensis. The sequence goes on along the minus strand of NC_029794.2, from coordinate 30,239,180 downwards.
GTGGCTAAAGGTAATTAAATCTTGATTAAACTCAACAATTTGAGTGCAAATTCACTAGAAAAAGATAGAGAAGATGCTCACGCATCAGATCGACCTCACTCTTGTGAGTTATTACTTGACGATTCGGTATACTTGCCGAAGGGGATTTGTGTTGTGCAAATTCCCATGCATCATGTTTTTGGCGCCGTTGCCAGGGATTGATTTAGATTGACAATAATTAAGTGGGTGATAGTCTAGATTAGGCAGTTTTCTTTTGTTTCCTTTTAAGCATAGTAACTGTTTGACACATTGTGTTTACTAATTCTAACACACACTCTAGCAATAGAGTGTTCGCTTTGCATTTGGTTTGTCTTTCTTTTGTGTATGCTAGGAGGACTTGGATCAAGTCATGGAGGATGAAATGTATGAAGAAGGGGTGGCTAACAACAATGCCCAACCTGTTAGGAGGGTGTTGGCCTCTTACACCATCCCTAATCCCAGACACTATAGAAGCAGCATCCTCACCCCAAATGTTCATGCAAACAACTTCGAGTTGAAGCATCAACTCATCACTTTGGTGCAGAACAATTTCTCTTACGGAGGAGGTCCTCTTGAAGACCCCAACCAACACTTGTCAGTTTTCTTGAGAATCTATGAAACAGTCAAGACAAACGGGGTGCATCCTGACATTTACAAGTTGCTTCTATTCTCATTCTCTTTGGGGGAGAATACGTCTTAATGGCTGGAAACCTTTCTCAAAAAGAGCATCAGCAATTGGGATGACTTGGTGAGCAAATTCTTAGCCAAGTTTTACCCACCTCAGAGAATCATCAAGCTAAAAATAGATGTGCAAACCTTCACACAAATGGAGGGAAAGTCACTCTATGAGGGATGGGAGAGATACAAAGCCCTGATAAGGAGATGTCCACCAGATATGTTCAGTGAGTGGGTGAGACTTCAAGAATTCTATGAAGGTCTTTGTCCAAAGACAAGAAAAGCATTAAACTACTCCTCAGGAGGTTCACTCCAGATGATAAAAACTCCTCAAGAAGCACAAGACCTCATTGATATGATGGCCAATAATCAATATATCTACTCTTCTGAGAGGCACCACAATGCGACTCCAAGGAGGGGAGTGATGGAACCTGAAGGAGTAAATGCCATCTTGGCCGAGAACAAACTTATGCACCAACAAATTCAGCAACAATGGAGATGATGGCCAAGAGAATAGATGGAGTGCAACTAGCTGCTGTGAGCACACAAAGTCAAGCTCAAGGCTCGAATGGATGGAATCAATCTAGAGAAGGCTTTGAGTCATTTAGCTATGAGCAACAAGGCCCTGAGCAGGTGCAGTACATGAACAATACCTCAAGTTCATTCCAAAATGACTTTCATGGTGATACTTACAATCCATCTTGGAAGAATCATCTTAACATGAGGTGGGGTAACAACTAGAATCAAGGACAAAGGAACTTCAATTCTAACAGTTTTTGCAACACAAACAAGCATAACCAACCCCATACTAACAACAACCAATACACAAGACCATAAAACACATACCTCCAACTCCATAACACTTCACAAGTATCCCAGAACAACTTTCCCACATATCCATTTAACTCACAACACACTTTTTCCAACATCTCAAACAACTTTCATCAGCAACCATCACATTCCATGCAACCGCAGCCACATCCAGACTCTCAAAGGATCTCTAACTTAGAGATGTTGATGGAGAAACTCATCAAAACTCAAGAGAAGACAAGACAAGATCAGGAAACAGCAAGAAAAGATCAAGCCCTGACAAGCAAAAACCAAGAGGCATCAATCAGAAATCTTGAAAGGCACATGGGACAAATGGCAAAATAAATCGCAAAGATGGGTGAGAAGCGAGCAAATTCTCTCCCTAGTGGCACAGAAGACAACCCAAGGAACAAAGAAAAAGATACAAAATGAGAGGAGTGCAAAGCAATAACATTGAGAAGTGGGAAGATTAAGGGAAGAGAAGCCACCATTCAGGAAGAACATGACAGAGAAGTCCCAAAAGAAAAGATAGAGGAGAGAAGAGAGGAGGATCAGAAGACCAAAGAATCACAAATCTCAGAGGAAGACAAGAACATCTTTAAACCACAGACACAAGAAAAGGAGGAAAAGGTGAAGCCATATGTCCTCAAACTTTCATATTCTCAAAGGTTCAAGGAAGAAAACAAGGAGAAGCAATACTCCAAATTCTTGGAAATATTCAAGATACTCCACATCAACATTCCTTTCATAGAAGCACTTGAACAGATGTCACGATATGCTAAGTTTATGGAGGAAGTGTTGACAAATAAAAGGTCCTTGAAAGAAAGACAAATTCTTGAGATGAAAATGGAGTGTAGTGCTATGTTCCAAAGAGATTTACCAGTGAAGAAAAATGATCCTAGAAGTTTTCATATCCCTTGCACCATAGGAAACATAACAATTGAGAAATCATTATGTGACTATGGTGCAAGTATAAACTTGATGCCTCTGTCTCTCATGAAGAAACTCCAAATTCATGAACTGAAATCAACTCGGATAGCTCTCTAAATGGCTGACAAATCTATCAAGCATGCCCTAGGGATTGTGGAGAATGTGCTAATAAGAGTGGGAAAAGTTTTTCTCCCAGCTGACTTTGTCATCCTAGACATGGAGGAGGACTCTGAAACTCCCATCATTCTGGGGAGACCCTTCTTAACTATAGGTAGAGCATAAATAGATGTCAAAAAAGGGAAATTGTTGCTAAGAGTGCATAATGAGTACCTAGTATTTCATGTCTTCAAGACCCTGTATGAGCCCACTCAAGAAGAGGAATGCATGAAGGTTAAGGCCAGAAAATCCAAACTTAAAAGAAGCACTCAATGAGTCAACTCCAAAGCTTCTAAACCCATGTTTGAAAGGCAGAGAAGAGGTAGAAATGGTGCAACAAGTCAAAGAAGTCAAGAAGAAATTACAACCAAAGCCTCCATATGAGACCCCCAGCAAGAAGCCTCCAGACATTGAGACTTTAAGGCATGAATTATCCCTTGAATAAGAGAAGAAAAAGATGCCAAGAGGGTGGAGAAACAAAAATATTCCCACTAAAGGCTTCTTACCGGGGGATAAAGTGATGTTAATCTACCAACTAATGAAAGTGACTCCACACTTCTCTGGATATTATACTGTGAGCTGGATCCTTTCACTTGAACACATAGAGATCATTAAACAGGATACTGGAAGGAAGATCACAGTGAAAGGAAAAAAGTTGAGGCACTATGATTTTCAGCCTGCATAATCAAGGGATAAGACGTCAAGCTAGTGACGTTAAAGAAGCGCTTGTTGGAAGGCAACCTAACCAGAGGTAATTTTCTTTTCCTAGTTGTTCAATAAAAGAGTTAAGTAGATTTCTCTGTATTGCAAGGAGCTAAGTTTGGTGTTTCATACCAAAGTAATTCAAGGGTGAATGTGTAATACTAAGTTTGGTGTTCCACCACAGATTTCATCATTGAAACACATTGCAACCCACCAAATAGCATGACCAGTCACTGACTCCAAACAATCATGGAAACTACTTAATATGTGTTTAACTTCTAGTTTATAGTTTGTTTTCTTAAATAAAAGCACCTAATGTCTCCTGCATGTATTCAATGTGCTGCATATAGAAGTAGGCAAGGAACTAAGTTTGGTGTTCATACACCAACTTAAGTTCAGAAAATCACAAGCATACATGCATGCTAACCATCTCTCAAGTACTTGGGGAGCAAGCAACTTTTAATATCTTTATAGGAAGTCATTCAATCTCTTGGAGAAAATATGCATCATCATCCAAAAAGATAAAGAAGAATATAAAAGCTACAGATGATGATGACAAGGAGGAAGCAAAAAGGACACCAAGAGGTTGTATTGTTACTTAACTATCTCTAGTTTAAATATGTTAATTGAAAGTGAAATTGCACCCCTGATTTATCAGTTTCTTTTTAATAATTATTCATGTGCATTAGGTTGATTTTTATGCTGATATGGCTTGCTAGTTTAAGTGCTTAGATCATGTCATCTTGCTTAAGTTGCATGCTTTGTTCCCTTATGCTTGAATAAAAGAGAATGTTGAGAAACAGAGAAAGAGTAAAAGGTCCATTTTGATAGAAGATAGAATAAGGTTATGTGGTGGTATGTGCTTGTTCATTAGTTGATTCATTAATAAGGCTAGAGGTTAGCATGACTTTGAGATATGAACTTGAGTTACATTCTATGAGACTTGACAAATGAAAGAGGTCCATAATAAAAGAAAGAAAATGCAAGAGAAAGAAACAAAAAGAAATAATCAAAAGGGATAGGCACCAATGGCTTGAAATTTTGGATATATGCCTATGATGCTCTTGTACAAAGATAAGCTTGGACAACTAAGTTCTAAGGGGTGCTTTATCACCTGGCAACTTGGATTAACTAACCCGGGATTGCCAACCGAAAGTCCACCATCAAGAGCTACTTTGAGACAAAGCATTTAGTGACCCAAAGAGGTGCTGGGCACCAATGTCCAAAGAACAAAACAAGCTAAATGCCTATGATGTGTATGTGCTAAGGAGAGGCTTGAGCAAGTAAGTCTTTAGGAATGTCTCAACACCTAACATCTTGAACCAACTGGGTCAGGAATGTTGGCTAAAAGCTTACTATAAAAAACTGTCTTAACACATAGCATTTAGCCTCAGCCAAGCAATAAGTCTCAATCAAAAGAAAGAGAGCAAGAAAAGCTCAAACTAAGGACCAACAATAACAAGTCTCATAGGGTGTAAAGAAAGTAAGGATCCAAAGGAATGTCACCACTTTATCCGTAAAGAAGAATCACTAAGATATCATGCATGAAACCCCATTAACCAGGATTTAATATCCGTTAATAAGGGCTTCTATCTCTCTGTGTTTTCATCCATTTATCTTATGCTTTACTACTTGCTTGGGGACAAGCAAGATTTAAGTTTGGTGTTGTGATGCCTAGGCACCTTAGACTAGTTTCACAAGCCTTTTTCATTAGTTTTTACTATATTTCATGCACTTTATTTCTTAGGCAATAAGTAAGCATTTGGATGAGAAATGTATGCATGTCTTGATTCAATCAAACATTGTTATTTATGAGCATTTTCATGAGATTAATGCAAGAACTACTTGATGCTATGAATGATGCATTATCTTGTGATTATGGCAAAGCTTTGATGCATTTTTTTTGTTGATGATAGGTAAAGAGAAGCAAAAAAGGGCAAAGAAGAAGCAGAGGAAGCAACGTTGGTGGCCCAAGTTGGCTCACCAACGTTGCCCATTAACATTGGCTCAAGGAAGGAGAAGCAACGTTGGTAGCCCAAGTTGGCTCACCAACGTTGCCCACTAACGTTGCAAAGAAGGAGGAGGCAACGTTGGTGGCCAAAGTTGGCTCACTAACGTTGCCCATCAATGTTGGCTCAAGAAAAAGGGAAGCAACGTTGGTGGCCCAAGAAGGCTCACCAACGTTGCCCATCAATGTTGCCAAGGGAGAAAGGAGGTAACGTTGGTGGCCTAAAGTTGGCTCACCAACGTTACTAGCAAAATATGGTGCCAACGTTAGTGTGCTAACGTTACTTCAAATTAGCACACTAACGTCTTCGATAAATTCTCAAGTTGGAGCTGGAAAATTGCTAGTGTGCATATGCATGAGGCATTGTGCACACGCACAAAAGGAAAATTTAAAAGTGTGCACACGCACAAGGCATGATGAGTACGCACAACAGGAAGAACGTTGGTGCACCAACATTTGTGACCAACGCCAATGGCAACGCCCAAAGTGGCTTATGCATGCAAAGTTAGTGCCACCGTTAGTGCACTAACGTTGGTGACTAGCTAACGCCAAGGCCAATTCCAATTTCAACGACACCCATGCAAGCTTATGAACGTTAGTGATATAACACCTATGTCAACGTCAAAAAGAGCCACTCCTAACTTGCTTCAACTAAGTCCAAAGCCCACATCCAAAGACTTGAATATTGATTTGGAAAGTGTATAAATAGGATAGATTTTGAAGTTAGAAAAGAGGGATGGGAAGCCGGGACCTTAATTGGGAAACCCTGAGTCATTTTCTTTTATACTTTGTTTTACTTTCATGTACTTTTCTTTTCCTTTTGATTTTGCTGAGCAATGATGAACTAAACTCCACATCATTAGGGGGAGGAGCTGTATTGTAATTCACATGATTGAATAAAATTCTTCTTCTTCTCAATCCACTTGTTGTAGCTAAGAGATAACTTCTATGTTCGTTTTGATCTATTCACTTCGGAAGGGGGTTTAGATCTATTGAATTTCTATGTGAGCCTCAGAAGGGGAATCATGGAAATTGTATTGAAGTTCTATCTCTCATAACTCTCTTGATCAACACCATTAAGGAGGAATTGAGATCTTGAGAGCTTGTGTGGCTTATGGATAAGAGAAATGCACTTAACCTCTTCTCATGACAATTAGATCAAGGAATTGACAAATTGATTGTATTTAGAGAAATTGGGTTGCCAAGAAATTAGGACTTAATTAATTACAATCTGCCATAAATCTACTTCATATGATTGAGAATGAAGTTGAGACCCATTAATTCATGATGGATTATGATATCTCCAATCCCTAATGAATCTTTCTCTTTGTTATTCTTCACTTTGATTTGCTTGAGTTTCCTTTAATTGCCTTGAATTTATTGCTTCCTTTAATTCCTAGCACCCAAAGCCCTTTCCATTTCATGCAATTCACTTTCCATTGCTATTTACATTCTTGCCTTTACTTTCTTATCATTTAAGCTTCAATTCATTTAAGTTTTTTTCTCTCTAAGTTTCAGTTCTTTACATTTCATGCCATTTAGGTTTCTGTTCTTTACCTTTCAACATTTAAATTTCTAGTACTCTACATTCTGTGCCGTTTAAGTATCTGTCGTTTACCTTCTAGCATTTAAATTTATAGTACTCTACATTTTGTTGTTCTACTTTCCTTGTGGATTCATATTCTGTTCATTAAACATCACCAAGACCTTTTAATATTCAGTTGACTAGAAAAATCACCCAACTAAAATTGCTCAATCCATCAATCCCTATGGGATCGACCTCACTCTTGTGAGTTATTACTTAACGATTCGGTACACTTGCCGAAGGGATTTGTGTTGTGCGAATTCCCACGCATCAGTACCTAGTTCTTCAAAAGCCTCTAAGAGGATTAGACATAAGTTTATATACATATAGGAGAGTCTATAAACATATAAACAAGGCATAAATAAAATACATCAATTCCCAAAATATCCATCTTTGCTTGTAGAGAAAACTCCAGATGCTCAACGAGGTGCCTCCCGACCTGCATCTGAAAAACAACAACATTTGTATAGAATCCGGTTCTCAGTATGGTAATAGTGCCCACATACATAATATATAAGGTTCCGGGAAAGCCAGAGGCGATCCTAGAACTCTGACACTCAGATTTAAAACTTAAAGGTTAAAACGGGAAACCATAAGTAGGGTAGTTATCTAAGGTTCTTAATCTTAACTATACTCTAACTAAAACCCTTAATTCTTCACCTTTCTCTAATCCTCCATAACTCTGGTGGAATCACACAAACAAATAAATAGACAAAGAAAAATACAAGTAGAGTACAGTTACTACAGATAGCAAGTATGGCAAATAAGCATAGTAATTCACATAAGCAAATCCAATTAATGCACAAGCAAATAAGACAAACATATGCATATGATGTATGCCTGTCCTATGGCTGATGATATCATCTGTCAGTTATATAGCTAATCCGACATCTCTTGGTAGCTAACTATGGACAGAAACACCCTTGCGGAGCAAGTGTGTCTGAGCTACAACCCATTTGCTACTACCCTCTTAACCCAGAGCAAGTGGAATAAACCACTACTGCTACTACTACCTAGACGGGTGTTTAAAAGATCAACCTAGAGTAAGTGGAATAACCCACTACTACTGCTACTATCCAGGTATCACAATCACTGATCTGGAGCAAGCAGGACAAACCATAATCCTTGCTACTTCCCAAGTATCTCAGTTACTAACCCGGAGCAAGCGGGACGAACCACAATCCTTGCTACTACCCAGGTTTCACATTCAAAAATTTATTATCATTTTCGTTATCATTTCAACTCTTTCATATTCATTCAAAATTCCATAATTAAACTCAGTTTTCATAATTCTTCTTCCTCATCTCATACCCGGAGCAAGTGAACAATGCCACTGCCTACTATCCAGGGGTCACATATCACATTCATTTACAAACTATCAGTTCTGCACTTCCTCAATCACAATTCATTACATCAAACATTTCTTCTCTATTAAGTTAACTCCTTCTCTAAGCTTACCCCTCTTTCTATGATTAGAAGTAAGTTTTAGGGTCTTAGAAAATAAAAATAGAGGTTGAGAAGTTTAAAATCATATTAAAATTACAAAAAAATATAATATTGCTGAAAAACAGGGTCCTGTGTACGCATGCCATGTTGTGCGTACGCAGGGATGCAGTTTACCCTGCTTGCGTACGCGACCACTGTCCACGTACGTGAGCCCCCTGGATAGAGGAGAAACGTCGTGTGTAGTATAAAGAAGAACTCGTTAAGTTAGTACCTCAGAAAGAACATTAGTTACCTTTTTCTCGAGTTCAGCGGCAGTCCAGGCAACGATTCTTGGCTTCAATTTTTGATAGTCATCGAGCGGACCATATTTCAGTCAGTGGAAGTATAATACCTTGAAAGAAGGAGGTAACAATTTATGGGTTTGCAACATGAATGATATGCTGCACCTAAGAGTAGTTTAATAACGTAACATACCAATAGAGCGAACATGCATCCCTAGCATGTTTGCTACTTTTTAACTTTATATTTTCAATTGCCTTTTCCAACCACTTGAAAGTTTTCAACGGCCAATTAAATCTACTCGGGTTCGATATATCAAGGATCGGGGGTAAGTGCCACGGCGAGATTGTTTGTTGAGTTATTGGGCACAGGAACATCTTTAAGACTACTAAGATGAAATGTTGTCTGAACTCTATCCTGTCCGCTTCGGTTTCCATTGGGCAGCAATAGACGAAATTGCACAGTTTAGTGGTCGTTCTTCTCTGGAACTCTCATTTGATAGCCACATGGTCAGCATTATTTTTATTGAAATCGGGGAAGTCGTCGCCTATATTATTGAAACATCCAAATACATACAATTACCGTTATGATAGAAACATCGAAATCAAATGACTAGACACAAGAAAGGCTACTTAATATGGAAGACACACTCACCACCAGAAGGGATGCTTAAAACCTGCCCAATCAATTCAGCGTTAATGCGAATGTTGCCGACATTTACCCTCAATGTGCTTGTTCCTACATCATAGGCCATTGCTAGCTGAACCATGATGTCTTATTTCACAGGCCAGTGGGGAATTCGCTTCAGGAATCCGAATCTTATAGCTTCGATTTTATCCAGCTTCACTTCGCCATTGTTTTTTTCCAAGTGACTGATCATACCGTTCATGTAGAAAGGTGAACAACACATCTCTAGTAGTTTCTGTCAATAAAGGAAGTAGCTGTAAAAAACAAGTACAATCATGTTGAAGTCGAAGCTAACAACAGTAAACTGCGTATTACCTTTTTTTCCATTTGGCTATGCTTTTCAGTAGCACAAATCAGGTGGATTTATGATCTGTTAAGAACCAATAAAAGGTTAGGTTTCACAAAATCCGAACTTTACAATCTCATTTGAAAATAAGCATCCAACGAACAATAGAATAACCATGCATTTTAATTAGCAAAATATAATGAATGCATACTACTAAAACTAAGTTAATTATGTCAAATCAATAACAACTAAAATAAGTTTAAACTAACTATTTAATGAACATCCACATAAAAGATAAAATGAACATCTTCCTTAGGGCTTCAGTACCAGCCAACTCATTTGACCAAAATATCACCCGTACACCCAGTCTCAAAGACTTAAAACAAATCCAATTTCTAATCAAGCATAATTAAACTAAACAAATTCCAAAGCACATAACGAAATAAACATGCGGAGGATGTGCATGCTGAAGCCAGCAACTCAAATAAAAGAGCATTGGTATTAATCAAATAAACATGCACTTCTCATATAAAAGAACCAACCACATACATAGCAAAATGATCATCCTCCTCAATTCTTAAGGAACAACTACCAAATTTGCAAAATTATCACCCGTGCACCCGGTAAATCAGTTGAAACCATATATTTACAGATATAAAATAGTTTAAAATAAGAATAAGCATCCACTAGTTTAACAAATTCAAATAAAATCTCATTCGGATATATGTACATACTAACTGAACACTAAATTGACATCAAATATCAATTCAACCAGACCAAGC
>NC_029794.2:30214917-30228761 GCF_000816755.2 Arachis ipaensis | reverse complement strand
AAACCAAAGTGAGAAACATATAATACCAAATAAATCAGCAGCATTCACTTTTTTTTTCCATTTGAAACTTTTTTATCCAAACATTTAAAATGGTTTAAAAAGAAAAAACTTATACTGCATTCATACCGTTGTACCAAATTTAACTAGGTAAATTTTGGTATGTTTAGACTAAGTTTTAACAAATTGTTTAACTAACTCCCAAAATCAAAGATGTAATCAAGAAAAAATTCAATCACATAATCCAAACAAACATCTAATTTTTTATTGAAAAACCATCCACATACACAGTAAAATCAACATCCGTCTTATTTCCACTTTGTAAAGTAATAGCACATTAGCATAAGTATGGAGTAAATTGGTTGAAACCAAATATTCATGCATATAAAATGGTTTAAGATAAGAATAAGCATACATTAGTTCAAACTGTTCACATAACATTTAATTCGAACATCCGTAAATACTACCAGAATCCTATTTAATTATAACCCAACATTAAGTAAACCAAACCAAGATGAGAAACACATAGTATAGAAAAAAAAATAGAAACTAACCAATTAAGAACAATCACATGCTTTTTTTCTAGTTGATACCTGATGCGTGAGCATCTCTTCTATCTTTTCCTAGTGAATTTGCATTTGAATTACTAAGTTTAATCAAGATTTAATTACTTTTAGCCACCATGAATGATACTTTGAGTTATGTGCGATTTTTGTTTATTTCAGCTAGCATTCGGATGGATTTGACAGAGTTTTATAGCAGAAAAGGAAGAAAGCGAATGATGCTGTTAACCCCGACCTCCTTGCATTCAAACAGGAATAACTTGAACTACAGAAGTCCAATTGACGTGATTTCAGTGACATTGGAAAGCTAACTTCTAGAACTTTTTAACGATATATAAGAGTATACCATTTTCTTCCATTTCATATGGACCACTTCATGCCAAACTTGAGGAAGCTCAAGTTTGGCGCCAACTCAAAAGCCTCCAAGGAACACATGCTTACACTTCCACGCCAAACTTCAGTTCACTCAAGTTTGGCGCCACAATCAAAGAATGCTAAGGAATGCTTGCTGTCCACTCCATGCCAAACTTGAGTTAACTCAAGTTTGGCGCCACACCTATCAAGCCAAGTGGTCCCATGCTTTCAAGGTTGCACGAGGTACTGTTACATTTATCTTGATTCAAATTTAATTTTTATTTTAAAATAGGAAAAGATATTATTTAGTTTTTAGAAAATATAATTTACATTAATTAGGATTAGATATAAAAGGGAAAAGAATAAGCCTTTCGGGATCTTCTCTTCTCTTATACCTCATTCCGCACTTTATAGTTTTTCGGAATCCTAGTGTTCTCTCTGAACCATGAGCAACCAACCCTCCATTGTTAAGGTTAGGAGCTCTGTCTATTGTATGGATTGATACTATTATTTTTCTATTTTAATTCATGTACTGATTTCTATTTCAAGAATTATTTTTTCGTTCTTTATCTTATGAATTTGGGTGGAACGGAAGTATGACCCTTGTTCTAATTGAGTTCTTGTATAACTTGGAAAAGCTCTTTACTTGAACAATAGCTTGAAAACAATTTCTCCTAAGTAAATCACGCAATCATTGTTTGATGCAATTGAGACATAAACACCATTTTCTGTTTGTCTAACTAAGTAAATCACGCAATCATTGTTGTTTAGTCCATCAATCCTCATGGGATCGACCCTCACTCACCTGAGGTATTACTTGGTACGACCCGGTGCACTTGCCGGTTAGTTTGTAGGATATAAAATCCGCACCAAGTTTTTGGAACACCAAACTTGAATTGTTGCTTGTCCTCAAGCAACTAGAACTAATACATAATTAAGATGTGAATTTGCATGAGGAGTGAGAGTTCAATTAGGCCCATGTCTCTTCTTGAAGTGGGGTTTCTCTATTGTAATACTAAATAGTTTTGGCATCTCACTCTCCTTTGAATCAGAGGAATTTCATTGTCATTCGAAGTTAGAATTCGGATAATATTATGAATTCTCTAATCTTTATACTTCAGTTTAATCCTTGAACACAGCAGATATCCTTTAATTCTCTTTTCTTTGGTGCTTTACACCTTGAGCCTAGCCGTGACTTTAAATGTTGTGTCTCAAGCTTTACTTGACACAAAAATACCACAAGCACTTAACTGGAGAACTCTCTGTAAGCTCTGATTTTTCTTTCATTTACTCCCAGACAGTGGTGCTCAAAGCCTTGGCATACTCTGTTAACTACATTTGATCTCGACTCTTAGTGTTCTGTCTCAAGGCTTACTTGACATATTCACACCACAAGCATATGACTAGGGAAATAACTCTTTGAGCTTTTAATCATGTCTGACCTCCCTAGTCATTGATGCTCAGTCAGGGTGTGAAAAATCCCCAGGAGGCGGGGATCCCCGTGGGACCGCCCCGAATGGGACCTCGATGATGGGAAATTTTCCCTGTGGGGATGGGGATGGAGAGTGAAATTCCCCCGAGACAGGTGCGGGGACCCGAGTGGGGATCCCCGCCCCATCCCCGATAATTTCCTGAATTTTCGAAGTTACTTAAATACCCTTACTTTATTACTAATATAGGGGGTGTTTTAGTAATTTCACCCATTAAAAAACCCTAACCCTATTATACAGTATCTCATTCTTCCCTTCTCACTTTGCTGCGCCGTTTACTACTATCTCATTCAGTCATTCTTCCCTTCTCACTTTGCTGCGCCGTCTACTCTACTATCTCATTCACCTTCATCGGTCACCACTCTTGCCACCGGCCACTCCTGCGCCACTTGCCACTGCGTCGTTCTCTCTCTTCAGGCGCGGTGTCCTTCCCCTCTCCATTCCTGCGTCTGCGTTTTTGCTTCCGTCTCTTCGCTGCTCGCCGCATTGCATCCCACTGCTCCACCATCTCTTCGCTGCTCGTCGTTTACTGGAGAGCGTCGCTGCTAACGCTGCAACAGCCACCGGTTGTCCCTCTTCCAGTCCTCTTCCTTCTTCCCATCAACTTGACTTCAGTTTAGATTTTCTCTCCTTCTGTGTATCTAAAGCAATTAGACATATAGGGTTTATAATTATGAAATAGTTAGGGTTTGATTTTGTTAATTATAATTTCTGTTATTCTAAGTTGCTGGATTTGGTTAGGGTTTTGTTAATTTATGGTTTTCTGCATGTAGTTATTTTGCTTGTTTTAAGTTGATTATGTGATTCAATTTAAGTTAAAAACTCTGATTATGTAGTTCTAAGTTGCAGGGTTTGTATACTGATCTTGTTAATTTGAGTTTGCTTGTTCTGATTTTGTTAATTTATTTTTGTTTGTACTGATTTTGTTAATTTATTTCTGATTTTGTTAATTTATTTTTTCTTGTATTGATTTTGTTAATTTGAGAGGCTTATATAGTTTTGTTTGTTTGTTCCTATGTGTCATGGAGTGGGAAGCTTGATTCTTTCCCCTTAGAATTATACTCACTGTAACACGTCAATTTGGGTAACATAGAAGCAAAATATACCGAAAATTATAAGTATTGTTTTTCTTGATTTTAATTTCGATTTTAAAACATTGATTTTATTTGAGTAATACCCAACATCGGTCTGATCTGTTTCCTTGAATGTCAAACATACTAATAATAAAACTTTCTTATTTAATGAAACCTGCACACTAAGTGTTTGTTAAAATTTCTTTAAAGAATTCAGCCTTGCGTATGTATTTGTAACACAGGTTTTGGTTTTTACAGTGCTTAAGACTTGTACAACATGGCTCAATTGAATGTGCCAGTGTTACAGTTCAAGAAGTCTTCTGTTTCCAAGACTTGTTCTAATTTTGTTAATTTATTTCTAATTTTGTTAAGTTTGTTAATCAGAATCAAAAATGCGATTTCTATTATCATAGGAAGAGATCATATCGTCTTCTCTCAATAATTTCCACCACACACAAAGCACCACCACAGTTCATGATTCTTCATCATCTTCCTATTTGTGGTAGCTATTCATCATCATCATCATCACAAACTTCATTCTACTATGCCACTTGTTTAGTTGTTTTAATTTATTATTTATGTATTAATTTTTAATTTAGTATTTCTGTATTAAATTTTATTGTATAGTATGGATATCTTTAGCTCGACTCCTATTGAAAATAATAATGAGACAGAACCAAATCAAAATGATGAGGGTCAAGCAATTGAAGCACATGTTCAAGGAACACAAGAGGAAGGACAAAAATAAACACAAGAGGCAGGACAAGAAGTTAGCCAAAGTGTGCAAAACAGTCCTAACAGAAAAGGATTAACTTCTAAGGCTAAGAAACATTTTAGGAGGGAGCAAATAGATAGAAAGTGGAAGGCAATATGTAAATATTGTGAAAGAAAGATTGGAGGTGACACGAAGCAAGGAACTAAGCACTTGCATGATCATATTAGAATTTGTCCGATTCATACTGTTAGGGGATCAATGCAATCAATATTAAAAACAGTACAACAATCATCAGATTCTACAGGAACGGAAAGGCCAACGGATTCACTTTTGGTTGAAAACTTCACATTTAGTCAAGAGGCAGCATGACGAGCACTCACAAAATGGGTTATTAGGGACGAACACCCTATGTCATTTGTTGAGCAAGTAGGTTTTCATGAGTTTATGGCTGAGACTCAACCTTTGTTCAAATTTTATACAAGAAATACATTGAGAAGTGATGTTGAGAAGTTGTATGAAGCTAACAAGGCAAAGCTTCTAAAATTGTTGGAAAAAAATTCAAGCTGCATTGCTATAACTACTGACATGTGGAGTGCTGATTGTTAAAACAAAGTCTATATGGCAATTACGGCTCACTTTATTAATGATGATTGGAACTTGCAATGTCGACTTATAAGGTATTATTTATGCTTTTAGCATCTTTTAAATATTTAACTTTTTAATGTCATAATTTTTTATTATATTTACATTATTCTAGGTTTGCATATGTGCCTGCACCCCATACTGCTGAAAGTTCTTAGTGATGCTTTGGTGAATTTCTTGTATGATTGGAACATAGATAGAAAATTGTCAACTTTAACGGTTGATAATTGTAGTACAAATGATGTCATGATTCATCTTCTGCTTGATAAGATTTCACCATCTAACTTTGTTAAGAGAGAAAAATTTTTTTCACATGCGTTGTTGTATTCACATTGTTAATTTGATTGTAAAAGATGGCATGAATGCAATATATGGTTCTATTAAAAAACCCAATACTGGTTGTAACGGAAACGGATATATTAAATAATAAAAAGTTTTAAACTTCTTAATTTAATCCTATTATTCCAAATCTTATTTGAAGATAAGAAAAGTATATAAATCCTTAAATTGATCTGTGCAGGGTTATAATGCCAAAATCTCAAGTCGGCGCACTCGTCTTTATCTTAATCTTTACAGGCCTCTTGAATATTCTATTTACTTCATTTTTTCTTTGATTTTTTTGTAGAATGCGACTTTTTTAGTGCCGTCTTCTTTATTATTAGTATTGATAAGAATTCTCTTGTTAAGACCCTATGAACAATTAAACAAAACCTCAAATTCATACCAGAACCATAATGATTCAAAAAAATCTTTAATGTCCAAAAATTTCTAGAGTAAGAACTGCTGGATTATCACTTATTCAAGAAATAGATAGGATAGAATGAAAAAAAATCAAAAGATATTTTTTTGCTTTGATAGAAAAAAAAAAGATAAACAGTGGCAATTTTATTTGAAAGAATCAAAATTTTTTATTTTTTCTAACTTACGTATCTTCTAATAAAAATTTATTAAATTCCGGTTGCGAGGTCGAAATATTGAGTATGAATCATAGTTGTAATACTTTATAAAATCTATTTTATATATTCCGTGCTCCAGATACTAGAAAATAATATCTGACGGGGTAAAACCATCTCTATCAAGATGACAGATCCTTTATTTTTGTTCTGTATTTGCAATAAGATCAATTAGAACAAGTCAGACACTCATATCCTGGGGTGCTCAAAATAATATTTTACATGGGATTTCTTTTTACTTTTGCTGTAAAATTGCCGATTATACCCTTACATACATGGTTATCAGACACCCACGGAGAGGCACATTACAGCACTTGTATGCTTTTAGCCGGAATCTTATTAAAAATAGGCGCATATGAATTGGTTCGAATTAATATGGAATTATTACCTCACACTCATTCCATATTTTTCCCCTGGTTAATGTTATTAGGTTCAATTCAAATAATCTATGCAGCTTTAACATCTCTTGGTCAACATAATTTAAAGAAAAGAATAGCTTATTCTTCTGTATCTCATATGGGTTTCATAATTCTTGGAATTGGTTCTATAAGTGATATGGGGCTCAACGGGGCCATTTTACAAATTATCTCTCATGGATTTATTGGTGCTGCACTTTTTTTCTTGGCGGGAACAGGTCTATCATAACCTGTTCAACAAATAATATTTCTTTTTGGGTTGCAACACAGAAAAGGGAAGAAAAATTTGAAGAGACTTGTAGGCAATTGAATATTAATTATAGGATAAATCTTGCACTTGATTGTAGAACTAGATGGAATTCAACTTATCTAATGCTTGCTTCTGCTTTGCCATATAGAGAAGTTTTTGAGCGTTTAAGACACCGTGAATCTCTGTATAAAGTTGTACTATCTGATGATGAGTGGAAAATGACAAATGAACTTGTTGATAAATTAGAAGTCTTTTATAGTGTGACTGAATTATTCTCTGGCACTTTATATCCAACGACAAATTTGTACTTTCCCAAGGTGTGTGAAATGAGATTGACATTGAATGAGTGGTTGTGTAGTCCCAATGATATAGTTCATAGAATGGCAACAAATATGATTAGTAAGTTTGAAAAGCATTGGGATCAAATTAATGAAGTCATGGCTGTGGGAGCTATCTTAGACCCTAGGTATAAGATGAAGTTATTGAAATTTTTTTTCCCTAAAATATATTGATCTCAAAGTGAGAATCATCTGAGCAAAGTGAAAAAAATGATGGAAAAATTAGTATGTGAATATCAACTAAAGGCTAGGGTTAAAAGAAGAGCAACAAATGATGATAATTCAGCTTCTACTTTGGATGTTGGACATGATGAAGGATCTTCAAAGAGAAATTTTAACTCTATCTACTTGCAATTTGTGGAAGATACATTTGAAGATTGTGCTGCAAAAACTGAGTTGGATTTCTATTTGAAAGAGAGTGTTATGATAGATAAAATGAATTTGAAAAAATTTGACATTTTAGGCTATTGAAAAAATATTGGAGTGAAATATCCAACTTTACAAAAGATTGCAAGATATTTTTTAGCCATTCCTATTCTACTGTTGCCTCAGAGTCTACTTTTAGATTGTGAACTTGTTGAGGTGTTAATTTGCACTTAGCATTGGATACACTCTTCAGGTAAAAGTACTAATAACTCAAATTTTATTTCGTATTAAAGTTCAATTTCATGTTAAATTTAACTCTCATAAATTGTTGGTTGATATAATATAGATAAATCAGGGTCGAAAATTCCAATTCCTTGGGCTATGTGATGGATATGGGGATTTAGGAGTTTAGGTAATTATTTTTTTATTATGTCAAATTCATATTAAATATATGATATTTTTATTTATGATGTATGTTAACATATTCATATTTGTGTTGTATTTTAACAGAGAACATGGAGTTGTTTGTTGGAAGTTGAAGACTTTATTTTATGGCTTTTTTAAGAATGAAAGTTGTATTTTAAAATTTCGTTTTATGGATTATGATTTGTTATTTTATATTTCTTGACTTGTAAGTTGTAATCTTGGATAAGATATGTATGTTTGTGTGTTGTAATAATGTTTTGTGATTTTTTTATATTTTTTTAAATTTTTTATTGTAATTTTCATATAAATGTTCAACATAAAGAGATGGAAAATGGGGACCTGCGGGGAACACGGGGAATGCAGGGAATGGGATGGGGGCAATTATCTCCCCATGGCAGGGATCGGGGCGGAAACGGGGACAAAATTTGAGGGCGGAGACGGGGAGCAGGGAGGCATCCCCCGCCCCCGCCCCATTGACATCCCTATGCTCAGAGCCTTGGACCTTGCTTTTTAAATTTTTTTTATATGTTGTTTATGTTGCTTCAAGGATTAAGCTTTCACTAACTTTAGAGAATTCATAATAGTTCTCTAAATTCTTGTTCCTCATACATCAACATCGTTTGATTCAAATTCAAATATGCACTGTTCATATCATGCATTCAAAATCACAAATAATACCACCACATTTAAGTAAATAAGACTATTCTTTGATATAAACTCTATTTCTCATGCAATACATCCTTTTTTTTTCTTTTCTTTTCGATTCAAGATCAGTGAGCGGTACATGAGACAAATTTTTTTTAAACTAAAAGCAAATCACAGAATAAAAATAGCAAATCAAACTAGAACCTAGGAATTGAAATAACAAAGGATCATGCAGAAACCAAGTAAAATAGCAGAAAATAGGAATATAACATAATAAGAATGGGAGAAAATATAGAATGAAAGGAACTCAACCACCTCAGTTATCCTAGTGGCTGTCTCATTCTTCAGGCTGTGCTCCTCTGTGAAGATGATTCGCTTCCCTTTGGTGCCATTAAAATAAACAGAAAAGCCACAAGTGAAGTGACAACACCAAACTTAAAAGTTTGCTTGTCCCCAGCAGAGAAAAACTCCAAGGTGTCAAAAATTCCTTTTAATTGCTCCTGTTCCTATTCTAACCACTCTGCATGACCAAAACACATGTAAAACAAGAAAAATTCTAAAAACAATTGAGATAAAGTAATTTAAAACCAGAACTAAAATAACTATAATGCTAAAATCAAAATAAATATAAAATTAAAACCAAAATAACTGCAAAACCAAGGATACTAGTAGTTGGGTTGCCTCCCAATAAGAGCTTCTTTAATGTCACTAGCTTGACACTTGATTGTTGAATTTTCTTCCTCTTCTTCCAGTTGGTTAAAAGAAATGTCTCCAAGGGAGGAGAGGTGAAAATTAGTGCCCCCTGATATAAATTCCTCCTAACAAGCTTTCTTTTATTGTGGTTAGCTTGATTCACCTTACTTGTTGGGATAGAGGTTGGATTGTTTTTTGCTTACCTTCTCTTTTTCATGGACATTTTCTTCTGTTTCTTGGTCACAATCCCTTTTTCAGTGCTTTTCTTGGTTTCCTTCACTTTTTTTTATTTCAAAAATTGGGTGTTGTGTGATGGTTGAAGTGTACCCTTCATCAAGAACTTCTTGAATTAGTGGTTCAAGAAACTCACCCTCTATGCCACTCTCTGCTTCATTGGAGTGTAGATTCCCATAATTGTTTTCATCCCTTACAACCTCCTTTGTTTGTG
This sequence comes from Arachis ipaensis, assembly GCF_000816755.2. Taxonomy (NCBI): domain Eukaryota; kingdom Viridiplantae; phylum Streptophyta; class Magnoliopsida; order Fabales; family Fabaceae; genus Arachis; species Arachis ipaensis. The sequence continues at coordinate 30,219,392 of NC_029794.2, read as the reverse complement.
CATCTTACTTCTTTGTTGTACATCTTCCTCTTCTTCCATATGTGAGGGTGGAGAGTTTTCTAATTCACTGGAGTATGAACTCCTTTGATTGATTTCCTACTTTCTTCCATAGGATCTTGCATTGTATCTCTTGCGAAGAAATTTGCTTGTTCCTCTTTCTGGGGGCTTGATGATCAACTGCACATATGTCTCTATATTTTTTACACTCATCTTCATATCATGTATGAATTCTTTCATGCGAAGCTCAAGAGATGATGGTTCTTGATATGAATAAGGAGATGGTGGCTCTTGATATAAATAAGAAGGAGATGATGGTTCTTGATAAGAGTAAAAAGAGGATGGTTCTTGGTATGAATAGGGAGATGGTGGCTCTTGATATGAGTAGAAAGATGATAGTTCTTGATATAAGTAAAAAGAGGAGGATGGTTCTTGATATGTATATGGAGATGGTGGTTCTTGATGGATAGGATATGGGACATTGAAATCCTTTTGCTCTTGACCTTGCCAACCAACATTCGGGTAGTTCCTCCATCCACAATAATATGAATCACTCCTTGGGTGTGAGTAGTAACCCATGTGATCTCTCTCCATTATTTTTTTTAGCACAAAACACCAAAAAGAATTAAACGCACCATGTGATAAATAGGAAAGTAAAGAAGAAAAAACATAATTTTTTTTGAAAAGAAATAAAATAAAGAATAATAAAAATAAAAAAAATTCGAAAATAAATGAAAAAAAGTGAACTATAAATTCAAAAATTAATCAAAGAAAGAAACTAGGATTTTTTTAAAAAAATATTTTTAAAAGAAAAATTACTACAGGGACACCAAACTTAATTTCAAAAATTAAGGAAAAATAAATACTGTAATATTCAAAAATTAGCTAGGGACAAATATAATTAAAACTAAAGCAGAAACGCCCATTGAAGAAAAAAAAGCGAAATATTAAAAAAGAAATAAATAACAGAAAGAGAACGAAAGTCTTCTTTTTTTTAATTAAAACTAAATAATAAAAGAAAAGAAAAAGAAAGAAACAGGGGGAAAGGGGATACTAGCGAAAAAGAGGAAAAGAATTAAAGGAAAAAAAATAAAAAAATAAAAATTAATAATACTAAAATAAAACTAATTAAAAGAAAAATTATCTAATCTAAGGAATGAAACAACGAGTAGTTGTTAATCACAATCAATATCCGGCAACGGCGCCAAAAATTTGGTGCGAATTTTATAACTCACAAATTAACCGGCAAGTGCATCGAGTCGTACCAAGTAATACCTCAGGTGAGTGAGGATCGATCCCACGAGGATTGATGGACTAAACAACAATGATTGCGTGATTTACTTATTTAGACAAATAAAAAATAGTATTTAGGTCTCAGTTGCATCAAACAGTAAATTTAGAAAATCAAAAAGCAAGGAGCAAACGGGTTGTAAAATATATGGACAAAAACAGTTAAGGCTTCAGAGATATCTATCTTTCGGATTGACTTTTCTTATTAACTATTTTAATCATGCAAGATTCAATTCATGGCAAACTATATGTGACTAAACCCTAATTCCTTAGACCTTTTTAGTCTCCTCTAACCTTCATCAACCGCCAATTCCTTGGTCACTTAATTCCAATTAGAGGGTGAAGTTCAATTCTAGTCATATGCCACAGAAACCCTAATTACCCAAATATAAGAGGATTATATGCCACGTATCCCATTAAGTCTAGATAATTAGTAGTTTAGGAGAAATTATTTTCAAGCTGTTGTTCAAATAAAGAGCTTTTCCAAGTTATGCAATAACTCAATTAGAACAAGAGTCATACTTCCGTTCCACCCAAATTCATAAGATAAAGAATGAAAATAATTCTTGAAATAGAAATCAGTACATGAATTAAAATAGAAAAATAATAGTATCAATCCATACAATAGACAGAGCTCCTAACCTTAACAGTGGAGATTTAGTTGTAAAGTGCGGAAATGAGGTATAAGAGAACACTAGGATTCCGAAAAATTGTAAAGTGCGGAATGAGGTATAAGAGAAGAGAAGAGCTCGAAGGGCTGATTCTTTTCTCTTTTATATCTAATCCTAATTAATGTAAATTATATTTTCTAAAAACTAAATAATATCTTTTCCTATTTTAAAATAAAAATTAAATTTGAATCAAGATAAATGTAACAGTATCTCGTGTAGCGTTGAAAGCGTGGGACCACTTGGATTGATAGGTGTGGCGCCAAACTTGAGTAAACTCAAGTTTGGTGTGGAGTGGACAGCAAGCATTCCTTAGCATTTCTTGATTGTGGCGCCAAACTTGAGGGAACTCAAGTTTGGCATGGAAGTGTACGCATGTGTTCCTTGGAGGCTTTTGAGTTGGCGCCACAAACTTGAGCTTCCTCAAGTTTGGCGTGAAGTGGTCCGTATGAAATGGAAGAAAAGGGTATACTCTTATATATCGTTGGAAAACTCTGGAAGTTAGCTTTCCAATGCCGCTAAAATTACGTCAATTGGACCTCTGTAGTTCAAGTTATTTTTGTTTGAGTGCAAGGAGGTCGGGGTTGACAGCATCATTCGCTTTCTTCCTTTTCTGCTACAAAATTCCATCAAATCCATCCGAATGCTACCTGAAATAAACAGAAATTGCACACAACTCAAAGTAGCATTCATGGTGGCTAAAAGTAATTAAATCTTGATTAAAATTAGTAATTCAAATACAAATTCACTAGGAAAAGATAGAAGAGATGCTCACGCATCAATACCAATTATTCAGATATTTAAAATGGTTTACATGAAAAAAAATTCACTAATTCAACCAAATAAAATAACATCTAATTTAAAATGATGTAATTATTACCAGAAACCTAATGCATAACATAAACATGCTATAAAAAAATGAAACCCTAACTATTAGCTAATTTTTTGCAGACTAATGGGTGAAGAAGTAAAGCGGCACAATGGGATAAGCCGCACGTCACCTTTACAATGATGTTACTGTAGCTGGCGGCGACGGCATAGTATGGGCGACGGTAGGGCCGACTGGGTGCTGGTGTACCGACGCCTTTGGCGTGTGACTCCTTCTTTCTGCTGCTATGGCGTTGGTTGGTGATCTATGGCACTGGTGGGAGGTGACGGCGTTGTGACACCATACGTGAGAGTTTAAAGGAGAGGGATGGTGGGAATGGTGGCAGAGGAGCAACGCCGTGTTTGATATGGAATTTGGCACAGTACCGACGGAAATAACAGCGAAGAAAACTGACGGCACTAAGATTTGCTGGAGAGGCAAGAAACGACGATGCTACCAGGGTTTTGGAGTGTTAGGGTTGCTGTAAAAAAGATTAGAAAGGTGGATGGTTAAAGTGGAAAAAAGGGAGGGAGGTGTTGAAAGGGTAATTGGAGTTGTTCATAATCTTCCTTGTCTACCTAGTAAAATTGAAAAATAAAGTAAGGACGAAATATAATTAACTCTTTTTCAAAACACTCTATAGATAAATGACTATATAAAACCTTACTCTAATATAAAAATAAAAAATAAAAACTTTACGTATACTCCTCATCCGAGGCCTTATCTAAAAGAAATAAAAGGAATAAATAGACAGAAACCTCTGACAACCATGAATGTGAACCTGAAAGACAACAACATTGTGTCTACCAAAGAAGCTTCAACTCCACCACACTATGCAAACTCCCTTCAACTGATTTAGACTATGACTAACTTCTTCCAAGTCTTTGAAATCACTCCTCAAGTATGCTCTTAAAATACAAGAAAAAGTGGTTGCAAAAACAAATTATATATTGAAAAAAAGAAAAGGATAAATAAATTAACATAATTAAAGAAACAAATAAAGAACTTTGACCCCCTTTTAGTGTGTGTGTATATGTGTGTTTTGAGAACGACAATTTTTCTTCACCAATATACCTTCTCTGTCCTTACTTCCTTCAAAGACAACACCATTTCACCGAACCCAAATTAAACAAACACACAATATTAATACTAAATTATTCAACCAACCAAAAAATAAAATTAAAGAAAGAAGCTTCTTGTTTCTTCATGATTTCATCAATCCTCATGAAATGTCCTTCTCTATATTTCTATCCCCTTCGAATTCTTCAAAATTGTTGTGATATTCATCTTTCTCTCTTTGTGTTAAATGCAGCAACTTCGGCGCAAGAACTCGCTTTCGAGCTCTGAAACAATGAAAGCAAGAAAAAGCGGAAGCAATAATAATCTCTCCGTGTTGATGATAGTGTTCTCCATATTCGTTTTCGGCGTCTTCTTCATGTTCAGCGAGGACCTTAAGTCACTCGCTGAATTCTCCTTCTTCAAGCCTCAACAACTCCAACAAGGTTCCAATGACAATAATAATGTCACAGAAACTGTTAATAGAGCTCAGCTTCAGCTTGAGAAGATGGACGAGAAGGAGAAGATTGAATTGCCGGTTATTATGGCAGAAAAGAAAGATGAAGAAGAAGAAGAAGAAGAAGAAGAAGAAACGG
>NC_029794.2:30193054-30214901 GCF_000816755.2 Arachis ipaensis | reverse complement strand
TTCGATAACGTGAGTCACCCTTTGTATAAAGAAGAACAATGCGAGTTTCTCACTCAACAAGTTACCTGCATCAAGAACGGAAGACCTGATTCCATGTATCAGAGTTGGAGATGGCAACCCAGAGATTGCTCTTTGCCCAAGTAACAATAATACACAACCACTTAATTAATTCAATTCCTTCATTAGCAGAATGTTTTTATATTCCTAGAATCTGAACTATTATTCTAGGGACGTGCAAAAACATTCTGCGAATTGAACCAGACGGTTATTGTGGATCAACTAATAATTGTGTTTTTGTGTGTGAAATTATTGTGTATTAAGGTTTAAGGCGAGAGTTTTGCTTGAGAAGCTTAGAGGGAAGAGGCTCATGTTTGTTGGAGACTCATTGAACAGGAACCAGTGGGAATCAATGATTTGTTTGGTCCAGTCTGCTGTTCCTCATGGCAAAAAGACCTTGAACAAGACTGGCTCCATTTCTGTCTTCAAACTCCAGGTTTGACTCTTTGGTCTTTGCTCTACTCACTCATTTTAACATAATTATCAATAATCAATACTCCAAAAATGGATAAAAAATAAAATATAATCTCTCATTATTAATTTTATAAGTGGAACAAAAAATAAATATAAAAAAAATAATAAAAAATAAAATTAAAACTCTAAATATATATTTAGTTTAACGCATTTTAATGTACATCTAATATTATTGAAGATTTTTTATAAGAAAAACATAGAAGGCCAGTTTTATCGCTATATATTATTCATTTATTTGACATAATGATTTTTTGTGAAGAAAAATTTAGAATCATATTTTTATGTAATGCATGTCAAATGTTAATGGTGGGACAATAATGAATTAATTTTGCTGGATTACAAAATTGTATGCATGCTCTGGCTTTGGAATATTGTGACCTTATCATGTTGGTGGACCAGTGGACCTTATCACAATAATGTAGCTATTACTGTGTGTGTGCAGGATTATAATGCAACGGTGGAGTTCTACTGGGCTCCGTTCATTGTAGAGTCAAACTCAGATGATCCAAAGATGCATAGCATATTGAACCGAATCATCATGCCTGAATCAATTGAGAAGCATGGTGCCAATTGGAAGAATGTGGACTACCTTGTTTTTAACACTTACATATGGTGGATGAACACACCAACTATGAAAGTCTTGTAAGCACCATAACAATACTCTATGCTCTCTCTCTCCTAATTAATTAATAATGTCATTATATAATTGAATTGGAAGATTTAAAAATCAGGGTCTAATTTAAATATATACTAATAACAGCCTAAATTCTTTTACATTGTCATTTAGTAAATTAGTCATTTATTTGCTAATTGCTTATCACATCAATATAAAATGAATTCAAACTTTATAAAATGTGATTAATTAGTTGAAAGTATAAACTCTAGAAACTAATAGAATCGGACACAATAAGTCAATAACATCAATATATTTGGACACATTATTGTGTTTGGATATATTTCATCTTATTACATTTTATATTATAGATAGAAATTTAATTATGTAGTGCTAAAATTAGTGAAAATAATTTTTTATTTTTTTTATCTATTAGTTAAATAATTAATAATCTAATGAAGAAATTTATCAAATGACGGTGAAAAATATATTTATTCTCGAAAATAAAATTAATTTTTTTAATGAATTAATTTTACTAAGGTGGCAGTTATGAGTAACAACAGTGGCGAGTAATATTTTAATTAGTGTGATGGATATCAGAGATTTAAAGAAAGAGAAGTTGAATTTAAGTCTTTTTTAATTTTATTTGAGTAATCTTAAAATTAGATGAAACTTATAGATTTTGTAGAGTTATTTCAGATAAAAAGTAAGAGATATTTTTATTTTATTTCTTATTAAAGAAGAAGTCAAAACAGAACTATTTACAAGGTATATAGCTGTGAAGTCTAGCTGGATAGAATAAGTAAAAGATTATTTTATTTTGTCTCCTAAAGTATAAAACCAAAAACAAAAAAGAGAATGAGAAGTGACACAGCCAGATTCAACTACTCAATGCAATGTAGCTTACATCCAGTCTCCATCACAACAATAATAGAATTTCACTATCTTTAAATAAGATTACATTCACCAATTTTTCAAGGATTTAATCCAATCTAATCTTATTTGGGACAAATCCAACTTCTAGCTAAGCCAAATTTAACTAGGAAATAAACATAGACTTTTCTCCAAGTCTAACTCTCTCTTCCTTTTTTCACTCAATGATTTTTTCTTACATTCCTCACAGTAAATGCCTTTTACCATTGAAACAAAGAAAGATTAAATTGAGAAAACGGAATATTCAATAGAGAATCATAAAAGAGAAGAATGAATAGCTCTATAAGCTATGAGAACCTAAACTTTTTGTTCTCACTCCTTGATCCAATCCTTGGTCATTTACCCCTTTAATAGATGAGTAAAGCTTTCAAAGTTTAAAACTTTGTTTCAATACATTTGATTTTTTTTCCCCAAAAATCAGTAGTAGCATCAGCTGCGCAGAAGTGATGGAAGAGAATATACATCCATACTTTCTATCTTCTCTCTCATCTTTTTTCATATTGTTTCAAAAATCTGAGGTCTTCATTTGTGCTTTGATTCCAAGTAGCTTTCTTGTCCGTTGATTCTTGCAAAGCTCCATAACCCTCAAATTCTTGAGCTTTTCAATTCGGTATATGCAAAGAGGAAGTTTTCTTTCACAAGATTCAATGCTGCACAAAAAAAGAAAAATTCTATGATGAAGCTTTAGATATGATCTTTGTTTTTAGCCTAGCTTCTTTAACTTTCTTTTCTTGTTTAGATTTGGTAACACACATTTTGTTCTTTGATTAAGTCCTAATAAGAATTTTTTCTCTTTTCTTGCTTTGCTTCTGTAATTTCACGTGGATAATGAAAAAGAGAGAAGAGAGAAAAAAGAGAATTTAGTTGAGTAGTGTGTAGTTTGATTCTTATGTAATTTGAGTTTTATTACTTAGCTAACCACCAATTCAAGTGAATAGATTTGGACCATCAATTGAGCTTATAAAAATAGTGTGAATTATATTCAACCACTTATTTTCTTAAAGTTTATGGATCTGAATTATTGTGGGCTTTGTTTGCTTGTTAATGGATCAGTTTGATTAGTTTAATTTTCTGCACACTTAATAAATTAATTACATACATAATTAAAATTTTAATCTAATAATAATGTTTAGTCATCATCAATAATATATTGTTAATTCTTCATCAAATTTAACACAGTATGTTAGCATTAAAAAGATAAAAATTAAAAAAAAAATGTGTAAAATTAATTGTATGAACTGAAGTTGAAGAAGATATTGATGATTGACTATAATGAAAGAAATTAAATGAATTAACAAAACACAATTTTCTTTATTTAATTTCAAGTGAAAGAGAATAAAACTCCTAATAAACTAAAGTTTATCCAATTGATCTATTTTTTCTTTCTGATTACAATAATATAGTCCTTCTTTATACTATTTCTCTCATTACTAATATGTTCGAAGGGTATTACTAATATTTAAATAGTCAGTTATTTCCTTATTTATGTTTGAAGCAATCTGTGAATTGGATTTTGTGTTTGGCATGTTGGTGATAATGCAAAAGACGAGGGTCGTTTGATGAAGGGTCAACGGAGTATGATGAAGTTGCAAGGCCAATTGCATATAGAAGAGTCTTAAAGACATGGTCAAAATGGGTGGAGGACAACATTGATCCAAATCGAACCAAAGTTTTCTTCAACAGCATGTCCCCTCTTCACATAAGGTAAATCAATATGCTCAATTCTCAATTTTCTCTTTTAAATTTATTTTTTGATAAGCTACTAAAATAACACCTGAAATGTTTTGGCACCAATAAAAAATTTCAAAACAAGGAAATAACAAAAATTCTCCTGAAAATATTAAACGTTTTGAGAGAAAAATTATTACTCAACTCATTTTGTTTGTGGCGGTTGACAGAAATCGGTGACACAATTTTATCCTTTTCTTCTTTTGAATTTTTTTTTTGTTTATTTTTTAATAGTTTATCTCTTATCATGATCATCATTACTGCTACTAGCATTTTGTCGAACATGCTATACCCGTCAAACCTTCAATTTATTATGATAATATATAAATATATATAGATTTAAAATTTTGTATAGATATAGTTCACCCGATTAATCGAATCAACTCACTCACATCCAATCTGATCAGATTTAATAACTATAATAATATATTAGTATAAGTATGAAAAATAATAGGAAAAAAAGAAAAGAAAAGATGACCATTATAAAAGGGAAACTGTATTATATATAATATGTATAGATTATATATAAAAGGTGATTATAGGGGTCAACAATCAAAATGCAATTCTTTTGAGTACCCACTGCAATTACTTGCCTTTGTTCTCTGTTCTTTTTTTTCTTTTCCTTCTTTTTCATCACCTTCGGTGGGGTATTTTATTTGTTCTCCCCCAACATACGATACCAAAGTTTATCCTTTTGAAGTGCTTATTAGGTATTAACAAATTAAATTAAATACCAATGTGCTAGCTGGCACTAAAGGTAAAAGGATCTTAACCTGCAATCTCCCATGAGGATAGTGTAACTCTCACATGCCATATATAATATAATATTTGTTAACTCATTAGGTGAGACCACCCTAACTGTCATCTTATTTTATTATTACTTGGTTAGTGTTTTTGCTTTTGGATCTCTGGTTAGTTTGGTTGGGCAGCCACTATAGTATTTCGTTGTGTCTACAAATTCTACTTATTGTTTATTTACTACAAATTTTAGGGTATGTTTGGTTTTTTTAAGGGCATATATAAATTAAGAAGAAGTTTAGGACTTTTTAAAAAGTTAGCCAGCATTTAATTAAGAAAATTGAATAATTTTATATTATTGAATTTAATCTCACACTATTAAAAATATTATTAATGAAGTCACCAAAAAAAAAAAAATATATTATTAATGATTAATTAATTACAAAATATAAATGTTACTGCCCCTAACACCCCTCCTAAATTAAATAGAATGAGAATTTTTGCGTTTGTAATGAATTTTTATATGGAAAAGTCATGTCTGATATATTTTTTTTAATGGGCAATGCTATATCACTATATGTACAATTCGAAAGTTGTCTACTAATTGTTTGTGGGAGGAAAAATGGTGCGAGTTCCATTTTTTTTACTTTATTTTATCTTTCACATTTTAAAGCTTTTTAAAGAATAAATAAACAAAATTACGCGTAAAAGAATTTAAGATGGACAAAAATATATAAAAAAAAACTCATAAATATCAAAGTATATCCAAAAAATTATTTTTTATGAACAAAAATATTACGTCGTTAGTAAATTTTTCTAATCTCTAAAATATATTTTTGTCCACCAAAACTAATTTTTTTTAGTGTACTTTAATATTTATAAATTTTAATATGCACTTTTATTTACTCAAATTCTTTCATGTGTGTTTTTGTCTATTTATTTTTTTAAACATAAAAACTATCAAACAAAAATGACAAACTAAAGGTTGTTGAGATAACTTTCAATAATTGTCCAAGAAAAAAAAAACATTTTTTTTTATCTAACTAATTATACATAGCTTAAGAATTTAATCTTCATTCCTCATGAGTGATAAAAAAAAAGTTACAAAAAAATATTATATTATATGTACATCAAAATCAGTCGCTAAAATTAATTATTAATATAAAATATATATTAAAATATAAAATATACATTAAAAAATAAATTAAACTATTTATTTATTTATTTATACACAAATATATGATAACTAATTTAGTGATTAATTTTTGGTATATATATACATGGTCTTTTTTTTATAAACCCAATCTCTCATCTAATAAGTGTATCATGTTGGCACTGTAGATGACAAAATTGAGTGAATAACTAAATACAAATGTAAGATCTTTAAGTAAACTCCTAATAAACTAATTAACCCATTTTGATTTTATATTATTATTTATTGAAGGAGTGGTGATTGGAACAACCCAGATGGCACAAAATGTGCTAAAGAAACAACACCAATTCTTAACACATCAAGCCCACAAGTTGGAACCGATCGAAGGCTTTTTGTGATTGCCAACAATGTAACACAATCTATGAAGGTGCCAGTGAACTTCATTAACATAACAACATTATCTGAGTTCAGAAAAGATGCACATACATCAATTTACACCATACGCCAAGGAAAGTTGTTAACTGCAGAGCAACAAGCTAACCCTGCCACTTTTGCTGATTGTATTCATTGGTGCCTGCCCGGCCTGCCCGACACGTGGAACGAGTTCCTTTACACGCGTATTATCTCGATATCTTGACATACAACAAAATCAACATCCAAATTCAACGACTAAAAAGGATTCTCTAAAGTAAAAAAATAGATAAAGCAAAAAAGAAAGAGTTTAATCATCCTTAGTTTTAACTGATGATTAAACTTTCAACTTTTTTACTTGGATGTGATTCAAATGCGACCGTTAAGTAATCGGACAAAGATTTGGATGTTTCAAAAATATCTTCTTTTACAATGTATAGATATTTTCAAAGTTTTTTTTTTCCCACATAATTGTTATTAATGCTCTGGTTTCACACACATCCAAAAACAAAACTGAAAAAAGAAAAAAAATAGAAAAATCCTTCAACCAACGCCTCTGATCTCATCTCTGTAAGTGTTCATGTGATTTTCCTTGATTGGGACATTTTGTTTCTTTTAATTATCTTTCTGCTATTATAGACTTATAGGTTCAGATTTAGGAACATGGGGTATTTGCAATTTTTTTTTTACTCCTCATGTTTCTTTGGCTGTGTTGGGTTGAGTCGGAAGAAGGCCAAGCACCACAATTGTACAATAATGAAGTGCTTATTGAAGACAATAAAGTGATTAATCACATGATAATGTTTTATGTACATTATATTAGTTTTTTTTTGCTCATCTATTGGGTATTGACCAACTCTAACTACTCTTCTATGAAAATCCATACATAAATCTCGATTGACTAGTTAATACAAGTTTGAACTAATAAAATAATAATGTTTATCATCAATATTTGTTTTTAGAGAAGTTATATATAATTTAATGTTGATACAATAAAAGCAATTCTATATATACATCTAATTATATATTGTCATGACAGTAAAAATAACTATCTTTTATATTAACATTTTAATACTTTAAAATAAAGAAATTAACTGGTATAAATGTTAATGCAAAAAATGAATTTATACACTAATATGAATAATTTGGTATATCATTAGTTTTTACGTGTTTTAATTATTAGAAAATATAAACGATGATGAAAAGGATTTATTAAAATAGTACAGCATAAATGCAAAATTATTTTATTTCACATTTATTTTTGTACTATACTCCTAACACATTAGAGGAATTGGATTATATCTTGGTACGATCACTAATATTAAAAAATTAGCAACTCTATCCTAACAAACTTCTTTCTCAAAATCTCGCCTTAAAGTCGGTCACAAAGATCTCGGCTGAAACCGACGACTAATTCAGCCTCAATCAAACTATAAATCAGGGTGAGGGCCGACGGCATGGGGCAAAGCATTCAACACCATCCTACTAATTATATACTCATTTTCTTAAGTGATTCTTCAATGACTTGAGCGTCGGAGTCCTTTTTGCAGGTACCACGCTTAGGTCCGAGTTTACGAGGGTACTCCAATTTTAGATCGAGCTGTCAGACGCCTCGGAGTAGTGAGAGACCGATGTATAGTTCAGAAAGAGTATCCTTTCCAGAATATTTGGCGCCCACCGTGGGGCCCCGCCTCGATTTTTAATTTTGATCTAACACTACTAGATTCGACTTGTATCTTCTTTTCTTTGCAGAAGCCAAACTATGACGGATCATTCATTAACTCCGCAAGTCAACCCAATCAATGGCGAACTCTTGGCTGCCAATGCTGCTCTACAGGCAGAAAACCAACAAATGGCCGAACTGTTAGCAGCAATGCAGAACAACGGCAAAGAAAAGAACGATAATAAAAAAGTCAATAACAACCTCCACGAGGAACACCAATCAGATTCGAACGTGAAAACAGGAGAAATACCTCCCAAAATAGAAAGACGACGGACTGGCCCTTTTTCTAAAGAAATAGTGAATTTTAAAATGCCTAAGAATTTTACACTCCTAATGACTTTGACACCGTACAAGGAGATCGGAGATCCTAAAGTTCATGTCACAAAATTCGAATATATGATGTTTCTCAATAGTGAATCCGATTCCATCTTGTGCCGATCTTTCCCCACTTTTTTAGATGGAGCTGCTTTATTATGGTTTTGTAATTTACCTGTAGGTTCGATATCCAGCTTCGACGAATTTGCCAAATTGTTCATAAACCACTTCGCAGCATCCAAAATCTACGTGCGAGATTCAGACTATCTCAGTACGATCAAGCAAGGACAATACGAGAGTCTAAAAGACTACATGACGCGCTTCACAATAGTGGCCATGGAAATCCCAGACCTCAATCCAGAGGTACAGCTACATGCAATAAAGAGTGGCCTCCGACCTGGAAAATTCCAGGAAGTAATAGCAGTTGCAAAGTCGAAGACATTGGAAGAATTTAGGGACAAAGAAAATGGAAAAATTGAAATTGAAGAATTATGTGAAACTTGGAGAAATGAAAGACCATCATCTCGAAAGGAAGAGGAGAAACTTCCCAGGTCTCAAAGCAAGGATTTCAAAAAGCCTTTCAAGTTGACACCAAAGTTTGATTCATACACCAAGTTCAACACCAAAAAAGAGGACATCATCAAAGAAATACTACACAACAAATTAATAAAACCACCGAAAAAAGCAAGCATATATCAAGATCAAAAGTATGTAGACAAAAGCAAACATTGCGCATTTCACCAGAAGTATGGCCATACCACTGACGAATGCATAGTAGCCAAAGACTTGTTGGAGAGACTAGCAAGACAAGGCCTAGTAGATAAATATGTCACTTCCAGAAGCCAGAAGGAAGCAACCAAAGACACTGACAAACCGAGCTATAACTCTGATCATAAGGAAAAAGGAGCTTAGCATGGACCAGTTGAAACTACTGCTTCTAAAGGAAGAATAAATTATATTTCAAGTGGTTTTTCAGGATGAGAAGCTACTGAGCCATGATGACAATGGAAGGATCTCGTCAAGAGACCCACACCTCGGCCCTAGCTGCCCAAATTGCTTTCAGCGCATCTGACTTCAAATCGTAGTGCCCTAACTTGGACGATCTGGTGGTAATCTCAACCCAAACGGGGGAGCTAATAGTTAAAAAGGTGCTACTCAATCCAGGGAACAGTGCCGACGTATTATTCTACTTCACATTCAAGAAGATGCAATTCAACGACAAAGCACTGCAACCCACAAATGGAGAATTAGTAGGGTTCTCGGAGAGAGCGTCCCCGTATTAGGTTATGTATGGTTAAGAATGATGCTAGGAGAGTCTCCGAACTCAAAATCCCTAGATATTCAATTTTTAGTAGTTGATTATACTAGCCCTTACAATATTATTTTGGGACGTCCGACCTTTAACTCTTTTGGAGCTATTGTCTCTACGGTTCACCTCTGTGTTAAGTTTTCTGTGCAGGACAATATAGTGGCAACGGTGCATGCCGATCACAAAGAAGCTAGACAATGCTATAATGCAGGTTTGAAAACCATCCCAAAGGAGATTATCCCAAGGGTCAATTCGGTTTACAACTTGGAGAGCATCCCAACATTGGCTGAGTTGGATCCAAGGAGCAATAACAGTCGTCCAGCCCCAACAGATGACCATGAAAAGGTACAACTAGGGAAAGCCGACCAATGTACTAACATTGGTTTTGTTTTCTCTGCAGGAACAAAACAAGATTTGATTGAAATATTAGGATCAAATTCCGACCTCTTTGCATGGAAACCTGCAGACGTGCCAGGATGTGATCCGAACTTCATATGCCACAAGCTAGCGGTCAACCCTAATGTTCGACCCATAATACAAAAGAAACAAAACTTGGGTACGGAGAGAAGAAATGCAGCAATGGCAGAAACACAAAGTTAATTGATGCAGGTTTTATCACAGAACTTCACTTCTCGTCGTGGCTAGCAAACGTAGTAATGGTAAGAAAGAGCTCGGAAAAATGGCATATGTGCGTGGATTTTACAGATCTAAACAAAGCTTGTCCAAAAGACTCTTACCCACTGTCAAATATTGACAAACTCATAGACGAAACCTCAGGGTTCCAAGTGCTCAGTTTCATGGATGCCTATTCTAGTTACAATCAAATATTAATGCACTTTGACGACGAAGAAAAAACAGCATTCGTAACTGACCAAGGTAATTTTTCCTATAAAGTCATGCCTTTTGGATTGAAAAATGCAGGAGCTACCTATCAGCGATTAATGGACAAGGTCTTCAAATATCAGATTGCCAGAAACATCAAAATATATGTTGATGATATGGTAGTCAAATCAAGCTCGGTTCAACAGCATAAAGTTGACCTTAATGAGATTTTCCAACAACTGGAAATGTACAACATGAGGTTAAACCCAGATAAATGTGCATTCGGAGTACATGGAGGAAAATTTCTCGGATTCTCATTAACAAACAGGGGGATAGAAGCCAACCCTGACAAATGTTAGGCCATGATAAACATGCAATTAGCTCGGTCTATCAAGGAAGTGCAGCAGCTCACAGGTTGCCTAGTGGCCCTATCCCGATTCTTGCCCACAGCAGCTGCCAAGTCATATCACTTCTTCAACACCCTCAGAAAGTCCGAGAATTTTGTCTGAACAGATGAATGTGAAAAAGCCTTTATCAAATTCAAAAACCTCCTAGGTTCACCACCCATACTTCAGAAGCCCCAACAAGGTAAACCCCTTTACTTATTCCTTTCAATTTCAACTAACACGGTTAGCTCCATGCTTGTAACAGAAACAGGAAAAGAATAACACCCAATGTATTTTGTGAGCAAGGTACTGTAAAATGCCGAAACAAGATACCCGACGATAGAAAAACTAGCATTTGGACTTATCGTCATAGCTTAGCGCCTACGACACTATTTCCAGACACACCGAATAATAGTTCAGACTGGTCGGACCCTACGTCAAATATTATCAAAGCCAGATCTTATAGGACAGCTCACAAAATGGTCAATAGAACTCTCAGAATTTGACATCTCATATCAATCACGAGGATTTCCTAAGGCCCAAGCGTTGGCTGACTTCATTTCAAAATTCGCCAATACAGAAGGAACAGTCACAGAATGGGAACTATATGTAGATGGCGCATCGAATGAAAGCGGATGTGGGGTCAGGATCTTGTTAAAAGACAATGCTGGAGTACATGCCGAACAGTCAATCAAATTTCTTTTTCAAGCAACCAATAATCAAGCCGAATATGAGGCACTGCTGGCAGACTTAAGGCTAGCAAAGAAAATAGAAGTAAAAAACCTGAAAGTATATTGTGACTCTCTCCTTGTGGTACAACAGGTAATTGGTCATTTTTAGGTGCAAGATCCACTCCTAGAAAAATATTTAAATTCGGCACAAAATATGATACACCATTTTAGAAATTTTGAAATAACCCATATACCTAGAGAAAAAAACTGTAGGGCCGATATTTTATCTAAGCTAGCTACATACAGAGTAACTGGTTCATCAGAAATATTGTCCCATCTTACACTAACAGAACCGAGTTTAGATGTCAAATCTTTTTTAAGTGTGTCACAGGAAGAGGACTGGCGAAGCCCATTCATTCACTATCTAAGAATTGAAGAAATACCAGAAAATGAAAATCCGAGGTGTTTCAGGCACAAAGCAAGCAGTTACACTGTAATTGGAGATGACCTATACAAACGAGGGTTCTCCCGACCGTTACTTAAATGTCTCGGCCAAACCGAAGCAGAAGCTGCCATTGCCGAGGTTCATGACGGCATTTGCAGCCACCATGCAGGAGGTCGGAGCTTTGCCACGAAAATTTTATGCGCATGATACTACTGGCCGACGCTACGTGAAGACTGCAGAAATGAGGTACAAAAGTGTGATGCATGTCGAAAATGCGCACCACTCATTCATAGCCCGGCCGAATTGTTGCATACTTCGGATGTCACTTGGCCTTTTCACAAATGGGGAATAGACATTCTCGAACAATTTCCGGTATCACCAGGACAGGTAAAATTCCTATTTGTAGCTATTGATTACTTTACAAAATGGATAGAAGCACATCCACTTGCGAAAATAACGTTGGATAAGGCCTTAAAGAAAAAAAATTAACAGATGTTAAGGGACGTTGGGCCGAACTCATACTAGAAATATTGTGGAGCTATAACACAACACCACAATCCACAACAAAAGAAATTCTATTCCGATTAGTGTACGGCACGGACTGCATGATTCCCATAGAAGTCGATCAGGGTTCAACTCGAACTGAATACTTTGACGAAAGCGCTAATATAGAAGCTAGATCGGCCAAGCTTGACACAATAAACAAAGAACGAAGCCTAACCGAACTCAGACAGAGATCTACGCAATTGGCTATGCAAAGACAATATAATAAGAAAGTGCGACCGAGAACACTAAAACAAGGAGACTTGGTGTTAAGGCAAATAGAGGAAGTTTGAAAACCCCCAGGGCATAGGAAATTAGCTGCTACTTGGGAGGGTCCCTTTCGAATCTCAAAAGTTGTTGGAAAATGAGCCTATTGTCTTGAAACACTGGATGGAACGGCCCTACCCAACACGTGGAACATTTCATCTCTGAAGATTTATTATTGTTAACTTCTCCTTGAAAACAAGATGAAGTGACCAGGTGCTCTTTTTCCTAATCACGAGGATTTTTCCTAAGAGCAACTCCAACGCTTCAGTTCCAATAACACTTTTTTTGACAGAGTTCCCAACCGTTGAAGGGAAGTGGAGAAGGGTCCTCACACGATTTTCAAGTGAAATGAGTCTCTCTGAATAGGGACTTGGGATAACCAATAATAACTTGCCAAATGGCAAGTTATTATTTAAACAAATAATTATATTATAATAAATAATTATATTAAATAATTAAATTATAATTAATTTAGTAATAATTATAATAAATAATTATATTAAATAATTATATTTTTATTTAAATAATAATTTATATTAATTATTTATGTCATAATTAATATTGAATATTATTTATATTGTTATATTAAATTATAATTAATTAATTTATTTACATTAAAAAATAAATTTAATTTTTACACCTTCCAAAATAATTGTTGGTTGGGTTGGTTATTTTTATTTTTAAAATTTAAAATACTAACCACATTATTAAAATTAGCTGTTACAAAACTAGCTGTTACAAAATTAGCCATTGCAAACTAGCCATTACTATGTTATCATTATTATTAATAAATTAATATTTTATTACTCTATATATACCACTTAGATACACTTCTATTCTCACACTTTCTACTACTCTTCTTCATCTTCTTCCAAGTTTACGAAATTAAGGTTCTGCTGATATTATTTTTTGTTTAAAAAAATGGATCCAAACCAACTCAACTCTTTTTTCAATTACTTACAAAATTTTTCTTAAATTCCAAATACCCAACAATCTCGAACCTCAAACTTTCAAGTTCCAAATCCAAACTTCACACTACCGAATACATTTCAAAATCCAAATCCACAAAATCTTTCTATTTTCAATTTTCAAGCTCCTTATAATAATCAATTTCCTATATTCCAATCGCAAAATCAAAATTTACAAACACCACATTTTCTATTTTCATCCATATTTAACCCCTCTATCGAAAATGTTACTCCAACTTCCTTGCCATTTCCAACTCAATTAAGTGCATCAAGACATAACTCATCTGATGTTGGTGGCTCTTCTAACCCATCCTCTCAGACTCCTATACAATCTAATCCAAATTCGTAATATTCAGATTTTGCCAACCCTCGTGGATTAGATGCTATCACCTCAATGATGATGATATTGAAGATCGGAGGCAAGATAGTATTCAACACTGGCATTGGAAAGAGGATGAGATGCTGATCAGTGCATGGTTAAATATTTCAACTGACCCTATAGTTGGTACCGATCAAAAGGGAAAAATATTTTGGAGTCAAATTCACAGCTATTATGAAGAATTTTGCTCCGACATGACAAGGGGGTAGTTGCATGTAAGAAACGATGGTATAAGATCAACAAGGCTGCTGCACAATTTGCTGGTTGCTACGATCAAGCTAGTCGAAACATAAGGAGTGGTTCGAACGTTGATGATATAAAGGAGTTGGCCTATAAACTTTATTCCACAAATTATGGTAAAAAATTTACTTTTGAGAGGCATTGGAACATGCTTCGTTTAGAGCAAAATGGAGAAGCCAACTACCTACACAGAGTGGCGGCTCAAAGAGAACCAAAGTTAATACAACTAGAGCATACTCATCCTCATCAAACCCAGAAACACCGTTGGCTGACGAACCCGGTGTGGACTCTCCCGTTTGCCCACAAGGATCAAAGAAGAGCAAGCGAAAAGGTAAGAAAAAAGCACAAATGTCTAAAGATTTTAGCGAAAAGAAATCATCGGTTGTTAAAAAATTATCTCTCATGGAAGATATTAAGAATGTTAGAGAAAATGAACTAATGGATAGGGAAAAAGAAAGAGAAGAGGAGAGGGAATATAGAGCAAAGATTATGGCAATCAAATAGAAGGAGTTACAAATTCAAGCGGCAATGAAAGAACAAGAATTACAAACTCAGAGGTATATTAAAGAAATGGAGATAAATGCAAAAGAAAGGGAAATGGAAAGGATGGCTAAGGAAAGGGAAAAAAATCGATATGCAAATACTTAATGCTAACACATCTACAATGAGTGAAAAACGACGAGCTCTTCATGAGATTGCATGTGAAAAAATAATCGCTAAGTGGTTTACTTAATGGTTCCTTGTATTCGTAGAGTTATGTAGTATGTTCTTATTTTTATTGCGTATTACTGGTATGTGATGTAGTCTGTTTTATTTATTTCTGATGTAACTTTTTAAATTAGTCAATATTATTGTGCCATTATTGTTCATGAAAGTGACCGTTGCAAAACTAGCCGTTTTAAATTTAGAAAAAAAAAACTTGTCGTTAAGTAGTCGTTGCAAAACTAGCCGTTGCAAAACTACTCGTTAAGTAGCCGTTGTAAAACTAGCGGTTGAGGAGTAGGTACTTATTGCAGATAAACATATAAATATCAACTATCAATGACTCTGCAACTCCACTTCAACTCTTGTTTCTCACCTCGAAAGAGAACTAAAAATTACATTTCTACATATGGCTAGAAATTTTGATGATATGTTTAATGAGGCTTTGTATGACAAAAGAAGACGGCAAGATAACACACTCATAGATAATTGGATCGATGAGTGTTTACTCGAAGATTCAGAAGAAGAAGATATCAATAGAAGCTCTATCCCAACTCCTCGTAGATGGATCAACAGAGATTGAGAAGCAGGACATGATCGCCTTTTCCAAGATTACTTTGCAGATGAACTGGTGTATAATGCTGACATTTTCCAATGGAGATTTTGAATGAGAAGACATGTGTTCTTTCGGATAGTAGACGCTCTCTCAAACGTCTATCCGTATTTTCAACAGAGGGTTGATGCAACTGGAAGAAGAGGCTTGTCACCACTCCAAAAATGTACCGCTGCGATACAGATGTTAGCATATGGCATAGCAGCTAATGCTGTTGATGATTATGTGCGCATAGGCAAGAGCACTACAATTGAATGCTTGGAAAAATTTGTTGAAGGTGTCATTTCAGTGTTCGAGGATGAATACTTGCAAAAACTAAATCCAAATGATGTACGACGCCTGCTACAAATGGCGGAGGGTCGTGGCTTTCCTAGCATGTTGGGTAGCATTGACTGCATGCATTGGCAATGGAAAAATTATCCAAAGGCGTGGAAAGGTATGTACATGAGTGGTTATCGTGGGGTTGCAACCATAGTACTTGAGGTTGTAGCATCTTCAGACCTTTGGATATGGCATGCGTTCTTTGGAGTTTCTTGTTCAAATAATGATATCAACATGTTAGATCGTTCTCCAGTGTTCGATGATATTCTAAATAACCGTGCTTCGGAGGTAAATTATACTATTAATAGTAATAATTATACTATGGGATACTATTTAGCAGATGGTATTTATCCTGAATGGGCCATATTTGTCAAATCAATCTCAAAGCCACAAGGAGAGAAACGCAAGTTATTTCACAATACCAAGAAGGGCAAAGAAAAGATGTGGAGCGAGCATTCGGAGTGTTGCAAGCACGCTTTGCAATTATACGTGGTCCATCTCGCTTTTGGGAAAAGAAGAAGTTTGCCAACATAATGAGAGCTTGTATTATATTGCATAATATGATTGTTGAGGATGAAAGAGACACTTATGCAGGAAATTTTGCTCAAGGCTTAGAGTATGATGATGTCGAAAATGGCTTATCACAACCTCGGCTGGGAGTAGAAGATTTTGCACCATACCATCAATTTCTCCAAAGAAATGCCCAACTTCGAAATAGGCAGCAGCATAGACAATTGAAAGAAGACTTGATTGAACACATATGGTAATTTCACAATGCTTGTCGTCAACTATAGAGCTTAATTATGTTTTTTTTTGTATTAAGTAATTTTACAAATTAGTGTAATCCCGAATTATATATTGTGTATTATTGTTATATATGAATTTATTTAATATTAATATCTTTTAATAGTGAATTATTTTTAAATTTATAAATTTAAATAATATTATTGAAAAAATTAATTACATTAATTTTAAGTATTTTAATTAATTAATTAAGTAGGACCACAACAAGGGCTAAAGTTAGTTCCTCCTAATGGAGAAGAGAGAGATACTTTGAGTTCCTATTTACTGTTTATGACGCAAAAGTTGATGTGGAGTTACTTTTTATGACAGTTGGGCCATAAATAGGGACTGGAATAAGTTTTTTACTGGAGATGGTCTAAGGAGGGTTTTACTCGGATAGGTTTTAACGAGGCCAACCACTCCACACCTTTCAAAACTGAAAGGTCCTTTCCATATGAATAAAAATGCATTCATTTCTTCTTTTTCTATTTCCTACATTGACGTATTTATTCAATCATTCAAAACAACAAAAAAGCAAGTTGAAAACAATATTCACAAACATGCATTCACAAGTCAATTTTACTTTTAAGTCAAACCGACATTATAAGGCGGATTAGCAATTCACAAAATAAGCCGATCCAAAGTCGGTTACCAAATTATTAGTTTCAAACTAAAGATCCTAAAAATTATAATATTTGAATTCTTCAAGAGGGGGGAGGAACATTTTCATCGTGTTCCTCACCTGCCTCATCCTCAACCAGCTTTCCATCAATCACAATTTTGGTCACATCAAGTTGGACAACATCAAACTTGGGTGAAAACACAGAGACCTGACTAACAACACGGTCAAACCCTGTGGCAAACATTTCCAGGCCTTCTTCTTCCAATTTATGAATACGAGATGTCATCTTGCCCTTCGTCTTATCATTTTCCTTAATTTCGGCTTAAAGAAGACGAATTTGATCCTGAAGCTTCACAATCTCCTCCTTCCCACGTTTCATCTTTGCAGTCACATCAACAATAATATCCTCTATCTTCTTCACAGATTGCTCTAAGCCAACGACCTTATCTGTAGCGGCCTGTTGCTCCCCTCCCAACAACTCGGTTGCTCGGCCAACACATAATAAGCGTGAAGCCACAATCTACAAAACAAAGTTAACAAATGAAAAATGAATATACAGAAGCTAAATTAATGAAGCAAAAATGTCACTAACCTGGATGAACTTCCCCATCCCTTCCACACTAGTTCGGCGAGTCAGCCGTATATCCCCAGGATAATGGAAAACCTTATCAGCAAGCTCGCCAATTGGAAATTGGTCGCTCCAGAGAGACTGTGGATTCACCCCCTCGATAAAACCATGAAGTTTCTTCTGTCTCTCAAACACCGACCTATCACACCCTGCAACACCCTTATCTCCCTCAGATATAACCTCCAAAGACTTATCTGACTCATCTCTTTTCCTCTTCAACGACGCAGTAGGTTTGGCAGTAGAATGTGCAGCATCCCCACCAGCCTCCTTCACCACTCTAGAAACACTGCCGCCCTTTACTTTTTTCTTATGTAAAAAGGAGTGCAACCTAGAGGTATTCAGATGAGGTACTCATCCACCTACAGACGAAAACAACAATGAAGTATAAAACCAGAAATCAGCAAACCAAACATATAGGCGTACATTACCTATATAAGCTTTTAATCCCTCTTTATCATTCTCCTTTTCAAAATGCAATAACTTATGAATAGATAAGCATTCACCAGCAACAAAATTTTCTATCAGAAAATCCAAAAATAGATATTTTTCACTCCTCTCCGCATCCTCAAGAATCTACATTGGCTCCGGACACCAATACAGAGGATATTTTTCTATCAACTCACTATCTAAATAAAAAGGATATTCAGTCTCTAAAGACTGAACCTTTACAAACATGGACTTGAAGTTCTTAAAGGAAGATTTATATAAAAAAAAGATAGAGCATCCAGGAAAGCTACTCAAAAATACCCACAAACCCTTTCGCACCCTCTTCGATTGAAACAAGGAGAAGAAAATATTTAAAGAGGCAGAAAACTCCATCAGACATTCAAATGCTCACAGAAACGCCCACGAATTAGGGTGTAACTGTGAAGGAGCACAGTTAAGTAGAGTTAAAACCTTACACTCAAAATTTGAGAAAGGGAATCTCACGAACAGCTCAGTAAAACAAAGGATGTATATATAGAAATACTCTCACTCCCCCCGTCTTTCACAAACTCTCTCCTCGCTAGTACAAAGGAGAAGCTCGATACTAACCCCAGAACCATCTTTTACAAGCTTCAGAGCTTAGAGCTCACGAAGTGACTCGGCGTCAGAATAAGACAAAGCACGAATCTTTACATCCACATGCATCCAATGGTATGGATTTTCCTTATTTACTTCAACCACTTTTACTTTCTCTTTTTTCTTTTCTTTTTCCCTAACCAGTTTTAAAGGCAAAAGCAACAGAAAGATAGGAACAAGTAGAACAGAAGAACTAACCTTTTGAAGACAAGTCATTGTCAACACTTAAGCGAAAATCACTTGCATTATGCGTTGTAACTTTTCCCAAGAAGAAAACGGCAATCAAGCATAATTACAATCCACTAGGTTAGTGGGTAGTTCAAATAATAACTGTCCACTTAACCAAGCGTCAAAACGTTTCAGATTTCACTTTAACCAAAAATTTATTGCAGCCTAATTAACAAGGTAAAGTATCACTAAAACTCATCTTTTCCGTTAATTCGAAAAAAAAAACAAGCGTGAAACCGCAGCAATGCGCGTTGAGCTTGGGGGCTAAGGTACTTATTCAAACGACCAAGGTATAACCACACAGCAAAAAGCTCAACTTGCTAAACTACGTTTTTCAAGTCAAGCTTGTGAGCTATGTACTGTACCCTTAACACATCGGAGGAACCGGGTTATACCTCGGCATGATCACTAACATTAAAAAATTAGCAACTCTATCCTAACAAACTTCTTTCCAAAATTTCGCCCTAAAGTCGGCCACAAAAATCTTGGCTCAAACCGATGACTAATTCAGCCTCAATCAAGCTATAAATCAGGGTGAGGGCCGACGACATGAAGCAGAGCATTCAACACCATCCTACTGATTATATACTCATTTTCTTAAGTAAGTCTTCACTGACTTGAGCGTCGGAGTCCTTTTTGCAAGTACCACGCTTGGATCCGAGTTCACGTGGGTACTCCAATTTTGGATCGAGCTGTCAGATGCCTCGGAGTAGTGGGAGACCGACGTATAGTTCAAAAGAGTATCCTTTCCAAAACAATTTTATTTAAATGTTATTTTGAAAACGTGATGTTATATAATATATTTCACATATAATTTAATCCTTGTTAATTGTGAATTTTTTTCAGAAGATGTTGAATCCTATTCCTATATATTATTAAAGAATTGATGCTCAGCATAAAAATTTAGAAAAATCCTCATCTGTCAGAGAACCTCTAATACATATTATGCTCTAATGATGAAGGTAATTATTTTCAATCTTTATCTTGTCTAGAAGTGTTTATGGTTCAAGTTTTTTATAAATTAAACTGAAATTATACTAAACTATTTTAAATGGTTTAAAAACTGAACTAAACTATGTTATCACATAAGAAATGGGTTTTAAATCAATTTACAGTATAATGCACCAGCTCATAAAAATAAACCAATTTTAATTGAAAAATTAATTTAAACTGATTTATAGGTTAAAACTAATTTGAACATATAAAAAATTAGTTTTTACATTCTCTCTCTTCCTCTTCCTGCCTCCCCTCTTTCTCCCTCTTTGATAATAAATTATTAGGGATTTAGGGGGTTTAATAAATTCGAATCATTAAAACCCCAATGAAAGGGTTGGAAGGAGCTAAGAAAAGAATGACAAAAAAAAAAAAAAGAATATTGGCACACCCCAAAGACACAGCGAAAACATAAAAAGATAGATAAATATTTTTCTATTAGACCTCTAAGATAGTTGTTATTAGCAACTTAGGTCACCGGAAAGGATTTCCTACTAAACCTTCAAAGAATTTATCCTTGACAACCTAAAAGAGGGATGAAGTTGAAGAAACCACCATGCAGAATCACCTTAGGTTGGATCCTTCAATCTTCTTCATGCAACAGGCGAAGCAAATCACTCACCTTACTTAATCACACAATAACACGTGCTTAAAGCAACTGAAAATTTATTCATCAAAAGTTGTGTAAATGGTCTCACCAAAGGTGTTTAAATAGCCCCCTAACAAACTAACTAAAAGATAAGATAATTAATTTAAATCAGATTTGATCTTAATGGATTAGATCAAATTTGATTTAAATTTAAAATTCCTAAAAATACTACTAAACAAATTAGATCTAAAACAAATCATATAACAAACTTTAACTGCAAAACAAACTAAAACAAAGACCTAAAAATTTGAAAATTAATGATAAATTATGCCTCCTACTGAATTTGAAAAGCATTATTGAGCTTCTTACTATCCTGACTTAGGCCAATGAGCCTCGTCTATTTTTCCTTGGTTAGAATTTGATGTAACTCCTCATGCATAAGTGCTGCCAAGTTCTCAAAGCTCTCATTAAACTTCTTTGCATATGCTTTCCCTTCTCTCTCTCTTCTTCCTCTCTTTTCCTCTCTCTTTTTCTTCCCCTCTCTCTTCTTAAAAATAATCCGAGACGGTTGTGAAGGGCGACGGAAGAGAAAGAGAAAGAGAGGGAGATTTGAGCAAGGGGAGCGTAGATCTTGAAAAGAATGCATACTAAAACTTTGTGGGGGAGTGATGGCAAATGCATCTGATTGTTTGAATACCGCACTCGTTATGCCTGCTTTGTGTTTGTAAAAATGCTTAGTTTAAATTGAGTGTGTAAAAGAGTGTGTGTAGTGTGCAACAACGCGAAAGTTAGTGAGATTGAATTTTTTATGGCTGAGAAATGAATGAGGATTTTGATTAGGATTTGGTTTTGGCTTTTCTCTGTGCTTACTAGTTATTGGTATTAGTTCTCACTCTCTCTCTCACTAGTTTCTTTTTTCAATTACAAAATTCACAAGGAAAAATCGCTAACACTGAAATTTATTCTGTACTTTACATTTCAATTCGAATGTTATTTATACTTTAGCTCTAATTTTTTTTTTACTACTGACTCTTATTGCATGAAAAATAAACTTTCAATGTAAATAGAGAAATACTAAAATAGTTAAAAATAAAAATAAAAATGATATTATATGAAACTATTTCTTAGAAA
>NC_029794.2:30189267-30192942 GCF_000816755.2 Arachis ipaensis | reverse complement strand
TTGATGTCATGTAAATGACCATAAAAGTGAAAAAGGGAGTGGAGTGGAGGCCAGCACCATTTTACTTTTAAAAGAAAATATTATAATCAGAAAATAACTAACCATGCAAAAATTAACTACGATCCATCAAAATCATAAACATATATACATATTCATTTGAAGAATAATGCTCCATAACAAGAGCAATATCCAAATGGGTTCACAATTAGTTGTTACTATAACCTTCAAATAGAAAATAAACTGAAGTTCACCAAAAAAATCAAACATAAAAATGGTGAACAAACAAATCAAGTAGTCCTTTGATTAACAACAGCAAATTAATTTCCTACTTGATGGCCAACCCTACTCTGTGAATTTAATGAAAAAGGATGAGAGAATTCGTGAAAATGATAGTTTTTCAGATAACACCGATGCCTTATTAAGGGGCCTCGTCATTAGATTTGTCACCTCCTCAGTTGTAAGCATCAACAAGCTCGGTATTTTAAGAAAGTCAGCAGCCTAAACAACTACCGTTACAGTATTTAGTTAATTTGCAAATTAACATGGAGAAAATTAAAAGATTAGAAAAATTTTGGAGCATGTACATTAGCAAAGGAAATTGGCTCCTGTCGAAGACAAGTATGAAGCAGATGCTCAATCTAACAATGAGAACCACATACATCATGATACACACGCTACAATGGATAAAATTCAGAATTTGTTATAAACCGAGCTCAAAATCTAGGTACATTCAGATGAATTAATTAAGTGACATACCATAAAACAAGCATCAGAATCATGGGTCTTATGAAAAAAAAAAATTCTTACTTGACAGAATCTTTTTCCACTAAATAAAGTTGGCTGCATCGATCAAAGAGGCTATTGCGTGTCATGTCCATGCATTTAGATGTGAGAAAGTTTTATGTTAGCAGTCACAAATTTAACACAACCCTACATGAATCTAAAGACATCATTGTATCATGGCCATGCATTGGGATGCAACAAAGTTTTATGTGGGTTATCATAGGCCTAACACAATCCTATATGGATTCAAAAACGTCTTTACATTGTGTCCACGCACTGGGATGCAATTATATTTGTATACATGTGGCTATCTATTATCATCCATATTTCTAGATTTAAAAATATTAAAATAGGCATTAGAGTAGTAAAATCCACATCCATCTATTCTATTCTAATCTCAACCAATTAATATCTGAATTCCGTGCCATATATGTAACATGTAATATCAAGAACAAGAAACAAGAAAGAGATGGTACATGACAAGAACAAAAGAAACTAACTAACCTCATACAATTCAGAGAGCATGTCTATGTTACTCTTGACAAATTCTATGACTCATCCCCGAAAATGATCCACAACCGCAAGGCCCTCCATGAGCCAGCGGGAACCATATATCTGTTGGAAATCCCATGCATTATGACAGAAGTTAATAATTGATGAGAGTACATGGCTATCAATGGTCATAGGGATCACGGTCCACCAAATACTACACCTAACACAGCGTCTTAAAAATAACGATTCATCTATGGCATCACTCTTATCGATCTTCAAGACCTTTCCATCGTGGCTAGGGAGACTTCGGGAAATCGCACTCGCTCGTCGCCCTGGTACAGAAAAAGGCAGACCCGACTAAAGTGAGGGGACTTCATCAGAGTCTTAAATTTATTGTGATGGTCCCTACCGGAATCGCCGGAATCGCCAATCTGACTGAATCATGTGTTAGTGTTGCAAGTGTGAGAAATGTTGAAGTTAGTTCCACATCAAAGAAAGCATGGAAGAGTGAGGAGTTTATAAGATGAGAAAGACATTAACTTAACACGTTAAGATTTTGAGTTAGACGTGATGTCTTTATCTTATGTTCTCTCACTTGATTCCTCCCTAAATTCTCTCCAACGGTTTTACCAACACCATGTTCTGGATTTGCTGCGATGGATTCCATCAAGCTTGGGATTTGAAGATCTTGCGCAGCCTGTGAATTCATATGTATTAAGATTTAAGAGTAATAAGGAAAAAAAATTTCTCATTGAAGGAATAACCGAATAAGCTTACAGCGGCACACATGCTTCAACAGATTCTTACACTGAGCCTAATTCAACAACAAACTCTAACCCACAAACTAATTACAGTTAAACCTCTAACTGAATCTAATAGAACACGAATGCGGGAAGATGGGAAGAGAGCTGACCTGTTGCAAATCAGAGAGAATGTGGCTATTCTGGTTGAAAAAGGTGGTGGGCCAGCCCTCGTAGTGGGTGGCACCTGCGTCGACGGCCTCCTGGAAATGGCGTTTCTTCTCCAAGAAGAGGATAACCTGAGAGAGGACATAGTTGGAGACATTAGGCACAAGGATCACTCCATTTCCGTCAACCACCAACCCTTCTTCAATAGCATTTTCGCTGTAGAGTCTCGATTGCTTTAGGCACAAAGATTTGCTAATTAGTTCTTCTAGTAATACAGTTCCGTTGTTGCTTACATCACAGAAAAAATTGAACAACATAGTCTCCCTGGATTGAAACAACCAAAACGCATCATAATCATCCATCAATAAGATAAAGTGCAGAACGAAGAGGAAAAGTAGGCAGACGAGCACACACGATCGACCACTATAGAACTAAACTTACTCTCCCTCACTGCCTCTTCACATAGAAAGAAACTAAAAGTTTGCAATGCTGTGTCTCTTTAGTTTCTGACTGGATGGTTTATCACGGAATAACACTCGTATATATTGAGCTCGTAATGGTACCTCGCAATTCAAAAGTCTCTCTACGGCTGAAGAATGAGCGTGTTCTTGGGCCATCGTAGAAACATAGATAGGGTCGACGACGGAACGAAGAACTCACCCTAGATACAGCTTTTTCGTACACGTTCACTTGCATCACATACACAAGTGCTCTCTGAACCGTGCAATAAGGTCACCCATAACACGGCTCTCCCACTTGAGTTACCTTAGCCCCAGAAATCTTTCACTCTACCTCCTCTTATTAAGACCATAGAATGTTCCTGCGAATTATGACCTTCGCCCGGAATGTGAGCAAATATATCATGTCGATTGCTCAATCGTACTTTGGCTATCTTACGTGGAGCTAAATTAGGTTTTTTCGGTGTTCTCGCTTTTATAGAAATTACAGCGGTTACAAGCCATTATTATAAAAAATGGCGCCTCCAAGAAACGTCAGAATTCTGGGCGCCATTCTGTTTATTATGACGATTTTTTTCCGATTTTTTACGAGAATTTAATAGTATCCTTTTCGTTTAAAATGGTGTTTCTAACCGTCATTTTTAACTGTGTTTAATAGCATCTTTTTTATTTAAAATAACATTTCTAACCGCCGTTTTAACCGGATTTTAATGTCATCCTTTTCGTTTAAAACGACATTTTCTAACCGCCGTTTTTACCAGGATATAATGACATCGTTTTTGTTTGAAATGGCGATTTTTAACGGTCATTTTTACCTAAGTATTATAGCAATTTTATACTTTTTAAAATGGGATTGAAACTACCTATTTAAAGTGACATTTTTAGAACTCAAATTTTAAAATCTCATAATAACCAAAAGGTATAACCTTAAATCAAACATTATAACAAGATTTTTAATTCATACATGGTCTCCAAAAATAAAATATCATAATCCAAAAACAAAGTATCAAAGATAATATTTTTTAATAATTTAT
>NC_029794.2:30151654-30187451 GCF_000816755.2 Arachis ipaensis | reverse complement strand
TCATGTTTCATGTTCATGCTTCTTTGTTGTTCGCTCCAAAAGATCTATTTCCTAACTCTCTTGATGATAGAATTTCACTTTCTTAATCCAATCCCTACAACAAAAATATAATTATGAGCACAATAAAAAATAAAAAATAAAAAACTGAATCTAAAATTATTAATCTAAAATTATTCAATCAAAAGAAAAAACTCACACTAACTATTTGCACTTTTCAAGAGATTTTTAATAGGAATTAATTAGCCTTTTTCATCATTAGATTGTTATTTTTGCTTTCTTAATAGATTTATAGAAGATTCATCTTTTAACAGAGTTTTTTATTTTTTTTTCCACCCAACAATAATCTTAACAAATGACTAATTGAGCTTCATTATTTATGGAGAGCCACTCATTAAAATAAAAAATGAACAGAAAGAAAATTAAAATAAAAAATCATCTATATATAGCCGCTATCAATAGTTTAGAATACTTTGAACTTTCTAGTTTTCTAGTAATATTTTCCTTTCATCCATCATATGAAATGAGGCCATCAATGTCTCATTATACAAAGGATCTCTTATTCTACTACTCAAACTAGCATCAAGACCGAACTATCTATAGCGCCAAGGGTATTTTATTTGGAAATTTTAAAAGAAAATATTGTAATAAAATTTTTTTATCTCATGTAAAATGTACATATATCACAGTAAGGCTTATATACTAACCGTGTTAGGTGTTACATACTAAATCATGAAAGATTAACTGATACACCACTATATAATTGAGTTTTACCAACATTTAAAAGATGTTACCAAATTATATTAAAATATTACCTATATATATTAGTAACATTTTAACAAATGTTAAATATACCATATGTTACTAAAGAGTTTTATTAATATTTTTCAAAAGATTTAATAATATTTAGTAAAAATGTTACTGTTCATACCCTGGCCCAACGAATAAGGCCCAGGATCCAAATAAAAAGGCCCAACCCAAAGGGTTGGCCTCACCTTTCGCCAGATTAGCCGCCACGAAGTCGGAACTAGTCACGACTTGCTCTAAAGAAGTCGGGAACGAGGATTAACTGGCAGATAGGCACTCATTTGAATGAGTAACTGCCCCTAGAATCTCTCTAACCACTTCACGAAGCAATATCTTAACTTCCCTAAGATAAAGGGACGGTTAACACCCTAGAAAAGTGGCACTACTCCAACGGTGGTTATTGGCTCACCACTATAAATACACTGACACCCCTCAGGTATTTCTAAGTTCCAATACTCCCTAGACCTGCTAACCCCTTTGCTGACTTAGGCATCGGAGTGTCTTTGCAGGTACCACCCCCCATTCACTCATACAAACAAGTCGGACGGAGGCCCCCAAGGCGCAGACCCTGACAAAGGCTTCCTCCCTCAGACGATTGGGCCGACCAGCGCCATCCAGCCCATCAATCTCCAGTTACCTACCGTAACATTGGCGCCGTTGCTGGGGACCCGAGAGATCAACCAGTGATGGCGGACAGATCTCCTGAGGAGGGTCATGTGGAAACAAATTCTGAACAAGAGAATCTGGACACCAGAAATAGTGACGCGGACCTAACCCTCTAACAGGAAACCAACGATCAACACAAAGAAGGAACCTCCGGAGTCAAAACCCCGAAGGTGAATTCCTCAGAAGGCCGTGAGTCAGAGAAGGACGGACAATCCCATTCAACTGAGCTCATGGGGTTAGTCCATATTCACCAAAATCGTTTGGAACAGCTAGAACAGGAACGGGAGCGACAAAGGGAGATAGAAAAGCGCCTAAGAGAGGAGATGGATAGACGAAAAGAGTTAGAGGAAAAACTCTTAAAGCTAGAATCCTCCCTCAAAAGTCGGAACTCCCGTGATAGTAGAGAAGAGTCCCCCTTAGGAGGGGAAGATCCTTTTATTGAGGACATAATGAGGGCAAAAGTTCCGAGAAACTTTAGAAGCCCCGATATGGACCTCTACGACGGAACCACTGATCCAAAGCACCATCTGAGCAACTTTAAAAGTCGGATGTATCTGGCTGACGCTTCCGATGCTACGCGATGCAAAGCTTTTCTGACAACCTTGTCAAAAGCAGCGATGAAGTGGTTCGACAGTCTCCCCCCGAGGTCGGTCACCAGTTTTGAAGACCTCTCAAGGAAATTCTTGATGAGGTTCTCTATCCAGATTGACAAAGTTAAACATGCACCAAGCCTCCTGGGAATAAAGCAGGAGGTCGGAGAATCCCTACGAGCCTATATGGAAAGGTTCAACAAAGCATGTTTAGAGATTCAAGACCTGCCCACCGAGGCAGTCATAATGGGGCTAGTCAATGGGCTCAGAGAAAGTTCCTTCTCACAGTCCATATCCAAGAGACATCCCATCTCTCTAAGTGATGTACAGGAAAGAGCTGAAAAGTACATCAATATGGAGAAAAATACTAAGTTAAGAGACCTGAGTTGGCGACCTGGGCACCCTCCCTCAACGAAAGAAAGAGAGAGGGAAACCAAAAAGAAAGAAGAACTCGACCTCGATAGACCAAGAAAATATCACTCTTATACTCCTCTAAAGGTCTCTATAGTGGACGTATACAGAGAGATTTGTAATACTGAAAGGCTACCACCCCTCAGACCCATTAAAAATTAAAAAGGGGGGAGCCGCAACGACTACTGTGAGTACCATAAAATATATGGTCACTCCACAAACGACTGCTACGACCTTAAAAATGTGATAGAAAAGCTGGCTAGGAAAGGTCGGCTCGACAGATATCTCATAGAAAGGTCGGACAATCATAGAAAAAGAAAGCGAGACGATATGGATAGAAGAGACCCACCACCGCAGACTCCGGAGAGACATATTCATATGATCTCCGGAGGATTCGCGGGAGGGGGACTCACCAAATCCTCTCGCAAAAGACATCTCAAAAGAGTATACCAGGTCGGAGGAGAGTCATCCGACCTCCCCACCATTTTATTCACAAATGAAGATGGGTAAGGAATAATGCCGGGACACGATGATCCAGTGGTAATAACTATGATCCTAGCAAATGCTCATCTCCACAGAACCCTAGTAGACCAAGGAAGCTCAGCGGACATTCTTTTTAAGCCCGCTTTCGACAAACTAGGGTTGGATGAGAAAGAATTAAGAGCCTACCCCGACACCTTATATGGACTAGGTGACACGCCAATAAAGCCACTAGGGTTTTTGCCCCTCCACACCACCTTTGGAAAAGGGGAAAAATCAAAAACTCTGAGCATAGACTTCATAGTCATCGATGTAGGGTCAGCATATAATGCTTTAATTGGCAGGACTACCCTTAATCGACTCGGAGCGATGGTATCCACCCCTCACCTTTGTATGAAATTCCCGACTTCAGCGGGGATAGCAACGGTAAGGGGAGATCAGAAATTGGCAAGAAAATGCTACAATGAAAGCCTAAACCTGAGAGGAAAAAGCCGAGAAGTTCATACAGTAGAGCTCGGAGGCGCAAAGGTTAGAGAGGAGCTGCGTCCACAACCAGGAGGAAAAACTGAGGAGATACAGGTCGGCAAAGAGGAGGGAAGAAATACTCACATAGGGGCCAACCTAGGGGAAACCCTAAAACAAGGGTTGACTAAGCTCCTAAGAGATAACTCCGATCTCTTCGCCTGGAAGGCCTCCGACATGCCTGGGATACATGGACGCCTACTCGGGATATAACCAAATCCCGATGTATGAGCCGGACCAGGAAAAAACATCATTCATCACGCCCAGAGCTAATTTTTGCTACGTGGTCATGCCATTTGGGCTGAAAAATGCAGGGGCCACATATCAGAGGCTGATGAATAAGGTGTTTGCCTCTCACCAAGGGAGCCTAATGGAAGTATACGTTGACGATATGCTGGTAAAGACCAAGAAAGAAGTCGACCTCTTGCCTGACCTTTCACAAGTCTTTGACACCATAAGGTCGCACGGGATGAGACTAAAGTGCGCGATGGAGGCAGGAAAATTTCTAGGATTCATGCTAACACAAAGAGGGATAGAAGCCAATCCCGACAAGTGCAGAGCTATCCTGGAGATGAAAAGTCCAACTTGTTTGAGAGAGGTCCAACAACTGAATGGCCGGCTAGCAGCTCTCTCCAGATTTTTGGCAGGATCAGCACTAAGATCCCTTCCACTGTTCTCCCTACTGAGAAAGGGACACCAGTTTGAATGGACTCCTGAATGCGAGGAGGCGTTCCAGGAGTTCAAAAATTTTTTGAGCCAACCTCCTATTTTGACACGACCTATAGCTAGAGAAGACCTTGTCCTATACTTATCAGTAGCAGACAAGGCCATCTCATCGGCCCTGATAAGAGAAGACGAGGCCGGTCAGCACCCAGTATACTTCATCAGTAAAGTTCTACAAGGCCCTGAGCTAAGGTACCATAAACTAGAGAAGTTTGCATACTCCTTAGTAGTAGCCTCACGAAGGCTACGGCCTTACTTTCAAGCTCACACAATAAGAGTCCGCACGAACCAACCCATGAGGCAAATCCTCCAAAAGACGGATGTTGCGGGAAGAATGGTTCAATGGGCAATAGAGCTCTCCGAGTTCGACTTGAAGTATGAAACTCGGACGGCGATTAAAGCCCAGTGCCTCGCCGACTTCATTGCAGAATACGCAGGAGATCAAGAGGATAAACCAACTATATGGGAACTCTATGTAGATGGATCCTCCAACAAAACAGGAAGTGGTGCAGGCATAATATTGGTAGATAAAAGGGGAACCCAGATAGAAGTTTCCCTCAGGTTCGAATTCCCAGCTTCAAATAATCAGGCAGAGTATGAAGCCTTGATTGCAGGATTGAAGCTGGCAAAAGAAGTCGGTGCTACAAAGGTGATGATATACAGCGACTCTCAAGTGGTGACCTCCCAAATAAGTGGAGAGTATCAGGAAAAAGACCCAAACATGAAGAGGTACTTGGAAAAAACTCTGGAACACCTTGGGCGCTTTGCAGAAACCGAGGTCAAACACATAACTCGGGATCTAAATAGCAGGGCAGACGCCCTATCCAAGTTAGCAAGTACCAAGCCAGGAGGGAATAACAGATGCTTGATCCAAGAAACTCTCCAGGAACCCTCAGTGGTAAAAACAGAAGACAAACAAGAAGTCTTCGAAGTGGTCGGATTACACCTCGGATGGATGAACCCCTTAGTCGAATTTCTGAAATTCGACATCCTCCCCAAGGAGGAGAAAGAGGCAAAGAAAATCCGAAGGGAAGCCCAACACTATACCTTGGTGAAAAATATTCTCTATAGAAGAGGGATATCAACACCATTATTAAAATGCGTACCGACCTTAAGAACCACTGAGGTATTAGAGGAAGTGCATAGCGGGATCTGTGGAAACCATCTTGGAGCCAGGTCATTAGCCAGGAAAGTGATCCGAGCTGGATTCTACTGGCCAACCTTACAGAAAGATGCCACAGAATTTGTGAAAAAGTGCCAACCATGTCAGATGCATGCAAATTTCCACGTGGTTCCCCCAGAAGAGCTCATTAGTATCACTTCTCCATGGCCCTTTGCAAAATGGGGGATGGATTTGTTAGGTCCTTTTCCTCAGGCGCCAGGACAAGTCAGGTACTTAATCGTGGGAATAGATTATTTCACAAAGTGGATAGAAGCAGAGCCATTGGCCACAATCACCGTGCAAAGAAGTCGGAGGTTCCTCTACAAAAATATCATCACAAGATATGGGATACCTCATTCCATTACTACAGATAATGGAACCCAGTTCATCGACTCTACCTTTAGAAGCCTAGTAGCCAGTATGAAAATCAAACACCAGTTCACCTCGGTGGAGCACCTGCAAGCCAATGGGCAAGCCGAGGCGGCCAACAAAGTCATACTGGCAGGGCTAAAGAAGAGATTACAAGATGCAAAAGGAGCTTGGGCCGAAGAGCTCCCCCAAATGTTATGGTCCTACAGGACGACACCCCAATCCGCCACTGGAGAAACTCCTTTCCGACTAGTTTATGGGGTAGAAGCCATGATCCCAATAGAAGTCAGCGAGCAAAGCCCAAGAGTGATTCTCCATGACGAGATCGGGAATATACAGGGGCACAAAGAGGAACTCGACTTGCTCCCCAAAGTCCGAGAAGAAGCCCAGATAAGAGAAGCAGCATTGAAGCAAAGGATGGCTACAAGATACAACAAAAAAGTCATCCGAAGAACATTCACCCTAAGCGACTTGGTCCTGATCAGAAATGACATTGGAGTCAACAAATCAGGAGAAGGAAAGCTCGCTGCAAATTGGAAGGGACCATACAAAATCAATGAGATCTTAGGAAAAGGCTATTATAAAGTGACCGACTTGGACGGCACTGAGTTACCAAGGTCGTGGCATGCTTGTAATATGAAAAGGTACTATAGCTAAAAGCGAACTCTACTCCCTGATGTACTCTTTTCCCAACTTCATGATTTTTTCCCCAGAACCAAAGGGTTTTTTCTGAAGAAGGGTTTTTAACGAGGCATCATAGTAGGGGCTAGGGGAAATAGACTGTCAAAAACCCTTAGTAGCAATGAAGTACCCCCCAATTAATAAAGATCTTTTCAAATATCTCTTATAAATTCCTTTTCTATTGTTTTCCATTCCTTTCTACGAAACACGCCGACTTAAGCTCGACAAAACGTGAAAATCCCATGAACCGACCTAGATGGTCGTCAGGATAAAATGACGAGGTACAAGTCGGTGTAAAGAGGTTATAGAAGTTGATCATGATAAACTCGGAAACATCCCGACTCTTAAGTCGGAATGAGAAACCGAGTAAAACAGAAATGAATCGCGAAAATAACCTAAGTCATAAAAACTCAATGAAACGAAATTGGGTACTAGGAATAACAAAAGAGAGATAGGAAAAAATCCAAGAAAAGATTAAAAGGCTGTCCTAAAGATCCTTGAAAAGTTCAGAAAGGCAGACGAAAGCCAAAGAAAAGGTTTTTTAGAAAAGATCAAAGGGAAATTCGAAATAAGAAAAGCATGCACACACAAGGTAACTTAAACCCTTATCCAAAAAAGGGAATTTATTTTTTTAACTTAAACCCTTATCCAAAAAAGGGCATTTTAACTTAAACCCTTATTAAAAAGGGTATTATAAAAACGTTTTGTTTACGGCCTCAAAAGGCCAAAAAATTGTTCAAATACTACCAAAACAAATAAAGAGTTTAAAAAGAGGGGACCCACAAGCCGGGCCCCAAATAGCCAACAAATCGCTTTTTTGCAAGAGGAGTAGATAGGCCACCACCACCAGAGGAAGAAGGAGCGCCACCAGGACCGGGAAGAGAGGCATCCACAGGAGACGAAGAAGAAGTCAGAGGAACTGTGGAGGAACTCGGGGCATCCTTAGGGCGAGGAGGAGACTCTATAATCCTTTGCCCCCGAGTCTTCAAATCTGACTCGGAAATAATCTCGGGGACAGGAGGATCCACAATGGCACCATCAATGACAACCTTATCGGGATCTAAAGGAGAGAGGTCCAAGTCAGGAGCAATGACTCCGACCTGCTCCCTAAAGATCCTCCAAGCCTCCTCAGCGCCATCAGCAATAGAGTCCTCCAACTCGGCGTATGCCTTCCGAGAATTCAGCAGATCATTCTTCACAGACACAAGATCATCAAACAAACTTTGATAGCTATCCTGTGCTGTCTTCCTCAAACCGACCTCCATGTTGCATTGGGCTTGCAACTTCCTCTCCCTCTCCCGGAGGTTATCTCTCTCCTCCCTCAGCCTGGCGACTTCCTCCTTCAACTTCCCCTCATGCTCCTGATATATGAGAAGCCTACCTTCCAACTCTTCGACCCTCGAGGTCATCCCTAAAGAGCTGAGAGGAGCCTTCTCAAAAATATCTAAGAGTTTGCCACAAACCCCCGCCGCCTTAAGGCTCTCCTCAACCAGAGTGGTAAGGTGGCGCCGAACAGAAACATCATCCATACTTATACGAACATTAGGATAGATGTTCTTTCGGACGAATGCAAGAGCATCCGCCTTCACCTCACCAGAAGAACCAGACTCTAAAGTCTTGCGCTTCTTGTTCTCTGGTTCAGAAGAAGGTCGAGCAAAGGGGGGTAGCTGAGAGAAAGTTGAAGAAGAAATTACGATGGGCTGAGAGGGAGTCCCAACGTTCCGAGGAGGAGGAGGAGGAGAGATAACCGCCCTAACACCACCAGTCCTGGCACGAGATCTTGCTTTAGCCTCCTGGACCCTTTGGTAAGACTCCTGAGCATTTGCCTTTGCCATATCTGAAAAAACAATAACAGACAAATCAGACAAGTCGGATAAGTCAGTCAGACAAGTCGGAAATCTAACAAACAAATAAAAGCTACCTAGCTGTGCCTGGACAAAGGTCGGAGACCCCTGGAGAAACTTTTTTGTGTCTAAGTATGGGGCCCTCCCCCACACTTCTCGGAGGAACCCCACAATGGCTGCTTCTACCTCATCCAGGTCATCCAGACCATATTTCTCACAGGGAGAGGCCTCCAGCCAGTATAAAGGAAATCAGGGAGAAGAATTATCATCCAGAAAAAAGGGATGGTGACCCTCTACAGCTTGTACTTTGAAAAAATAATTTTTGAAGTCATGGAAGGACTCGTCAAAAAGGGTAAAAACCCTCCGACCCTGTATGGCTCGAAAAGACACCCATTGTTGCTTATTGTTTAGCCCACTGAAGGGTTTGGTCATATGGAAGAGATAGAAAAAAATCTTCAAAGAAGTCGGGAACTCCAAAGCCTGGCTAATAAATTGATAAATTTTCAAAAAACCCCAAGAGTTGGGGTGAAGCTGGGTAGGGGCAACTCGGCAGTGATGCAAAACAGATATCTCAAAGTTTGAAAAAGGGAGAAAAACACCCAAACGGGTGATCATGCACTCATACATAAAGAAAAAATGAGGGGCCGCCTCATTGACTCTCCCAAAGCAAACCCGGTCTTCAGGACCCGGGACTACCAATTCATACTTCGGCTCGTCATCCTCAGAAGTACAAATTATGTGATGAGTGCGAAGGTTGGTGATAAACTCAGTATCGACCGAGGGTTCCTCCCCTAGGACCGTGACATCAACCCATTGAGAAAGGATATCTACGGAAGCCATTTCTTTTTCTTAAAAGGGTAGCAAAAAACCTACAAGGGAAAAAGAAAAGGAAAATCAAAAACATAGTCCCTAAAGGAGGAAGTACGGAACTGAAGTCTACAAACCAACCTATCTACAAAATGAAGGCATGCAAATAGAAAAGCACGTTACAAAAAGAACTAACCTTTATCCGAAAACGAGGGTAGAAGGAAACGAAAAGCCTTCGAAGATGCAACAACACAGCACGAACGAATGAAGGGGAAAATTTGAAAAATCGCAGAAACGAAACAATGAAAGAGAGGAAAAAGTATTTATAAGCACGTTGGGGGCACAATGGTAAAAACGGGGCAGTCATTAATGAAAATGCACCGTTACCAAGACCATCAATCCCCACGCACATCCCTAACCCCCCCCATTCACTCATACAAACAAGTCGGACGGAGGCCCCCAAGGCGCAGACCCTGACAAAGGCTTCCTCCCTCAGACGATTGGGCCGACCAGCGCCATCCAGCCCATCAATCTCCGGTTACCTACCGTAACAGTTACAATAGATATTTTATAGTAATATTATGAGAAATGTTACAATAGACTTTTCTTAATAACACTTAAAGAAATGTTACAATAGATATATTTTATAACACTTAAAAAAATGTTATCATAGATTTTTTTGTAACACTTAAAAAATGTTACAATAGATATTTTATGTAACACTTAAAAAAATGTTACCATAGATATTTTTTGTAACACTTTAAAAAATATTGCCATAGATATTTTTTGTAATACTTAAAAAATGTTACAAAAGCTCTTTAGTAACATTTTTTTAGTTATATTATACTATTTTTTTATTTTATATTATACATAATATAAATATACTAAAATTAATTATTACAACATGAAATATTTAATTAACTTCACAAAATAAAATTTTTATAGCCTCTTTTACTAATCAATAATCATTGTACAAGTTTGTTTCGTGATGCAAATAAAAAGAAAAAAGAAAAAAAAATACTTATAGCACTTAAACTCTATGAACATTCCATATAAAAAAGAAAAGGAAAAGTAATACTATGTACATAAAAAACTTAATCCTTATACTAATCCTAGAAAAATGTATTTATCTGCTTGACTAGCTCATCGCTGTGACGACTAGTTCAGGAGAGATTTCGAAAACTTTCCTTTATAATGTGGGACTTTTGATCTCGGATCCTCCACGTCAAAGATTGCAATCCATACATTCTTCTTTTCTACTTCTCCGAATACAGCAAGCACGCTGAATTTACCTTTCAAACCCTGAAATTTTTATATGCCAACTGAAATTTAAGCTACTTATTCCCTCAGCTAGACATAATAGGCCGTAAATTGTAGCATTTACAAAGAAGAAACTTTCTATAGCTCATACACAGCAGCATAATGAGCTTCTACAGAGGTATAACATTTATTTTTTATTTGTTATCTTTTTAGTGCCCTTAATGGCACTGATTAAGGAACCATAAGAAAAAAATTACATTGAAAATAGTAAAAGTAATTGAAATCTTTCTATTTCTGGAGTCCTCAACTAATTCTTCGCCAAAGCTATCAGAAAATTGTAATCAATGGCAAATACAGGGAAAACGACAAGTACAGCATGCTAATTTTTGTTTTTTTATTAAGTCATGTAAGAATTCTCTATAGAATTGAGAGGATCAAGTATTCAAGTGGAGATTGAACACTGAATTTCACCAGTAATTCATTGTAGCAATTTCAACTTCAGTAAAGACCAGAGAGTAGAATAACTAGCAGCTTATGTATATACTCAAGTGGAGAATGATGCAAGAAATGGAAATGGAACCTTTCTTATCACTCAAGACAGTCATACATGTCTAACTTCCAAATATTATATATACTAGCAAATAAATTCCTATGTTTGTTTCTTTGATCAATGATAGTAAAGAAGGAGATAAAAAACTACAAGAAAAGTAATATAAGACAAACTAGTAGTGAATTGAGTGGCAAAGTCCATAACAGTTTAAAGTTGTGGATCACTCATCGAACTTTCAAATGAGCTTTCCTATCCTCTATACAAGTGTAATAAGTGTAATAAACATCAGGAACCTTTATATTTAGCAGTTGGCTTGAGTATATAAACCAGAATCACAGGATTAATTTTTAAGTATATAAATATGCATGGCTGCAAATAATTTTTGGATTAAAAAGGTTTGAATGTGCTAAATTAGACAAAAAAAAATCTCTATCTCTGTAAATAGAATGTAACTTATTGAGACACCAATAAGAAAAAGAAACGTATAGCTTATTGATATAAATTTTGAAAAATACTATTGAGTCAATATTTTAGTATAAAAGATTAAAAATTAATAGTGAATTAAATAAAAAATATTAGGTATATAATATATATCATGTTGGGTTAGTAGTAATCGTGGTCCTATTCCTCTGTATTAATGTAGTTAGAAAGTTTATTATTAATCTTTAAAAGAGTAAATCACCAAAAGATTTGTAAAATATAACTGTTTATTGTCAACTAGTCTCAACCATTTTAAAAACAAATTAAGATAGAATAAAAAAGGGACAATATCAAGAAAGAATAAAGAGCAAAAATATAAGAGGATATAGCTAAAGACTTTTATCCTTTNNAATGTTTTTATATAAAATATATTTACTAACAAAATAAACACAAAATATATAACTTAGCATATCCTATATTGTGCTAAATTATGAAAATCAATCAGCGTTGCTCTAAACATATACACTCAAATTCTTGTGAGTGTATGTTAATAACTTCATTTTATTTAATTACCATATTTTGATTACTAAGAGGTACAACTAATTAATGACATATTGATATTATAAATTTAATTTACCTTTATTTAAAACACTAATAATGAAAATTGTAAGATGTGAGGCAGTAACAGATTGAGAATAAATGAAAAAGCTTATTACCAAAACTTTAACTTTCTTTCGACAGAGATAAAACGTAATAGCTCTGCCGAGCTTGGAAGTAGCACCCGTTAAGAAAACCTTTTTAATGTCTTCTGGAATTTCATCAAAAATCACAGTTGCAGTTAAGGTGTTGCCGTGCACGTGATGAGTAGAACCAAATACAAACCATAAAATGACAAAATCAATTTTGATTACCACAAACAATAGCATATATATAATATTCAATGAAAATGGAGCAGCTCAATTATATAAGGAGTACTAACAATTAATTATTAATTAATTACTGTAATTAAAGTAAGTTAGCACTTAGCACTAGAATGGAGTCGAAATGTAGTTGTAAGTTGCAAATCAGATACAGGGTAGTGTAGTAGTACTAAATACTAATAGTAAATATGGAGGATGAGGATGCTACCTTAGAAATGAGAGCCTTAATGAAGTCCAGTTAACACCTCTTGATTGCAGCAAGTTCTCTGTCTCAAGCTTTCCCTTATGCCTGCTCTTTGGATCAACTGCATCAACCTATCATTTTTTCTTAAAAAGTATTAGTATTCAATTAACATCCTTCAGGTGTGATCCTTTTCTGGATCTTGCACTAATACAGAATGTTTGTAAAGTGTAAACTGACCTCGACATGAGGCAATAGATCAGATTTGAGATAGACACCAGCAGAAGAGCAATAAATGAACCTTGAAATGGCATGACATGAGATTTAGAACCCAAATTTAATTTAATTATTTCAAACAAGAACTTCATTCATTTAGCATGAGTTATATACTGAAAATGTAATTTCTATGCTAGTACTTACACTTATTACAATCTAAAACACAAGAAAAATTCAAACCCAA
This sequence comes from Arachis ipaensis, assembly GCF_000816755.2. Classification (NCBI taxonomy): domain Eukaryota; kingdom Viridiplantae; phylum Streptophyta; class Magnoliopsida; order Fabales; family Fabaceae; genus Arachis; species Arachis ipaensis. The sequence continues at coordinate 30,174,601 of NC_029794.2, read as the reverse complement.
CAGAACTCAAGTCTAAAACTCATATATACAAATAGATAAGTTGTATACAAAATTTGAGAGCGAAAATCCAACAAGAGACCCTTATACTTCTTCAAAATAAAAATAAAAATAAAAGATACATCTTTTTAGCATGAGTAAGAAAGAAAAAGGGCAAACTATAAAGCTCATCAGATTGTGACCGTGCCGTGAAGTAAACTTATTTCTAGTGGAACAAAGCATAGAAATTGAAATGAATATTTGAAACATAGAGAGAAAACTGACAAAAGGAAGACTGTTACTTCTTGTGTTGATGAGTAACGGGTTTTTATCAGGATTCCCCTTATAATCTGTGTAGATTCTCCTACAATTTGTTGAGCTTCCGTTATGGAATTGCCATTTATAGCACCTCAAAAGTAAATCAGCAATGGAGGGAAACAAGAACAGAACACGGAGGCGCAACAAACACCGTTAAGCTTAAAAAGGATGCAAATATGCCAATTAAAAAAAAGGATGTTACACAGTTCAATTAAAAGTCACAACAAATTTTAATAGGATAAAGATTGATGTCTTCAACTCTATACATTTACTTTTGTAATTGCACAATTACCAAGATTAAAAATGCAATTACCAGTTTCTGCTTAAGCATAGTGGCACTTCACATTTACAATGATCTCGTCTTCTTCATCCTTGCTACAAATCAGCAACATTGAAAGAGATAAATATATAATCTAATCTAAGGTACGAGCATAAAAAGAGCAACATATGAGCTTGTGAATTAGTAGTTCAAACTTACTTTATTTTAAACTTTTGGCCTTTATTTTTGTCCTGCATGCTTGAGCAGAAAAAATTAGATAAAAAGAAAACTCATGAAAAGAATCTCAAAAATATTGGGTCATTAACCTTCAATTCGAAACTGATAAGGCATTGCTGGAAAAATCCAGTTGCCTAAGCCTACTCAATGACCAAACAACAGCAAAATCAATATAGCCAGCGAAACGGTTATTCGAAAGATCAATGCTATTCAATGAAGAACATCTAAAGATTCCTCCTTCAAACATGTTATTGGAAAAAGAAAAGTAGTGAAGAAAATTATAACTATCAAAGAAACTTTGAGGGATATGTCCTGAGAATGAGTTGTGAGAAAGATCAAGAGACCTAATTGAACTCATGTTGAGAAATGAAGTTGGTATTTGACAGAGAAGTCATTGTGACTTAGATTAAGATTCTGAATGGTGTTGGAAAGTGTAAGTGAAGGAGTAAGTTGAAATTGTTATGAGAAAGAGACAATACCATTAGATGCTGCAATTTCTCAAGGCCTTTTCCAATTCTTCCAGATAATCCCAACCCAGCAAGATTGATCTCAGTGACTCTTCCTGTTGCTGGATTGCATTGAACCCGGTTCCATGAACAAGCACTTGAATCATCTTTCCATGAAGCAAGAGATGAAGAAGGGTCATGGAGGTCTGATTTGAACACAATCAGGCCAAGAACATCATCATTTAGCTGAACATTATTCATGTCATTGCTGTCTCCATAGCAAAAACTCAAAATTGGTTAGTTAACTAGTTAAGTTTACAAACACACAGAAACAGAAATAGAACAGGCATGACAATATCATATCACAATAGTCGTAACATGTCACATCATATCCAAGTCTTGCTTCTCTCATTCTAGTTACTAACTACTAACACTTTGCTTTCTAGTGCAAAATATTGCTAGGATAACTAAATGAATTTCGGAAATGAAGCCGGGAAAGAAAAAGGAGCGCCTTAGCAACTGGAGATGCAATTCTGAAATCACCAGTATCCTCTTCGGGATTCTCGGGATTGAATTAAGTAGATCTTAACATTAGGAATTTAATCAATTCATGGCCAACAAATCTTAACAAGGCAGTTCATATGAATTAAAAAGTCAAGCTGCAGGTACATATATATAAGATAAACATGAAAATTCAATGTAAAGAGCAGCAATATACCAGAAATACAGCATATGAACAAGATTACAGCAACAGCAGATTTGCAAATATGATAAAACAGAAGCAAGAACAGTGCAAATAAACAGACCTAGAGCCACTAACCACAGTCTAATCTACCTAACAACCTAAAATCCACTACAACATGCATATCTAACTATCCTAACATGAACAAAAACGGAAAAATAAGAATAAACTACGAACGGATAAAAGGGATTGCGTGTTGCGGAACCTGGAAGGCTGAATAAGGAGAGTAGGCAGGAAGGTGGTTGGGTGGTGGTGATGGTGGCATCCAGTGGTTAGCACGGTGGTTGGCGGTGACGTCCGGCCGGCAGCTGGCGACGGTGGGCACGACGGTTGCTGCTGTTAGGGGGTAGGGGCTGCGCGACTGATAGGGTTTGCGTGGTTGGGGGGTTATATTTTCAAATCCACGCGATCGCATGGGGGACGCGGTCGCGTGGTGGGTGTGAAAATGGGGGTGACGCGATCGCGTGGGTCGCGCGATCGCATGAAAGGAGTGGGAAAGGGGATGACGCGATCGCGTGGGTCGCGCGATCGCATGAAAGGAGTGGGAAAGGGGATGACGCGATCGCGTGGGTCGCGCGATCGCGTCGCTGGAATTTGTGCTAAACGCACAACTCCAGCACCGTTTCAGCGCAACTCTCTGTCTCCTTTTGGGGTGATGTGCAATCCATGCAACGCGATCGCGTCGCTCACGCGGTCGCGTGGGATTGGTTTTGTGCAAGTGACGCGATCGCATGGGGCATGCGATCGCGTGGGCCAATTTGTGCAAAACGCACAAGGGCCGCACGATTCCAGCCTAACTTTCTGGACGTTGGATGTTTACACCGATCTCCAGGTCACGCGGCCGCGTGGATAGTGTTTTCGCCATATGACGCGATCGCACGGGGCATGCGGTTGCGTCGTGCACCCCTTTTTTTTATATGTATGATAAATGCAGAATGCAATGATTAACATGAATGCTATGCATGATTCCAGGTTCAATGAAGTAAAATGAAAAGGAAATAAAAATGAAAGCAATTAACAAGAAATAAATTGAAAAAGAAGCGACCATACCATGGTGGGTTGTCTCCCACCTAGCACTTTTAGTTAAAGTCCTTAAGTTGGACATTGGAGGAGCTTCCTGCTATGGCGGCTTATGTTTAAATTCGTCCAAAAATCTCCACCAGTGCTTGGAATGCCAATAGCCTCTGGGGTCCCATACTAGGCATATAAAGCATCTGAGCAGCTTCAGACAAATTTTCAGGCTCCCGGGGTGACGAATGTCAGAATAGATTCTAGGATCCCAAGCTTTGCTATTAAATCCGCCTCCGTTTTGATCTACATGTCTCCATCCGGGCGGTTTAAAGAGTAGAATCTCACCATGGTGACCAAACGTTCTCTGTGATCCATGCAATTGAGCATGATACCAATCCGTGTACTTCGAGGTGAAGCGTGGAACCTTATTGAACCTTGTGCACCAACTCTGAGTAGGAGCCATTTCCCTCTTACTCTTAAAGCCGCAGAGAGCTCTAAGCTGGCCATCTGTTTCAAGCAAACCATATTCAAGTGAATAAGTAAAGTTATAGGTTAAGAATTGTACCCACTTGAAGCTTGTATTAGGTGGTAATGGCCTTGGAATAGGTGTTTCCGGTGGTTCTGCAAGTTCTACTCCCTTGTGCTCTTCCGTGAATTCCTCCACTTCCTTGCAAGGTTCTACAATTGTATCTGTGTCCTGGTCAAAGTCTTCTATGTCTTCCTCATCACTTGAGTCATAGATTGGAGGTTGAGAGAAATCTACCTCTGCATCATCTTCATATTCATCTGGGGAAGATTCTTCAATTTCAGAGAATTCACTTGCGGATGCAAGTTTATTACTAAGAGAGCTAGACTTGTGACTATCATCATCAAGGGAATCTGTGTCCTGGGTTATTCCGTCTGATTCTTCATAAACAACTTGCCTTGGAGATTGTACAATATCCTCCTTAGCATCAACTGTAGCGTCCATGACGGAGTTCTCCTCAGTTCTGGATTCCCATGGAGGTTCAGCATCTCCTAGATCTTCAACCAACTCTTCTTCTTGAACAATGACAGCTTCTTCTACTTGTTCTAGTACGAATTCATTCTCTGTCTTGTCCACTGGAGTTTCTGGTATCTCCTTCATGCTACGCTCTTCGTTAGACTGTTCACATGGGGCTGTGGCTGATCCTTGTGTATTTGAGCGCCTAGAAACCCATTGAATTATTGTTTGCTCCAGTTGTCGAATGGTTGTTTGAAGTTTATTTACTGTTTCGTTTAGGCGAACCTCTGCTTCTCGGGTTGCTGGACTTGGGCATGATACATAGGAAAGTGGTGGTGATTGGGAGTGATTGGATTGGTACTGGGGTAAGGAAGGATCATATGGTAGCGAATGGTGAAGAGAAGCTTGTGAGTGTGGTGGTTCGAGGTTATGTTGAAAGGATGGTTTATATGCACGGGGTGGGGCTTGTCGGTAGTTACAAGGTTGTCCACCACATTCCTGCTTCCTGCTGTAACTTCTATTTCCTTCAACAAAGTTAGAACCAAACTCAAAGCGAGAGGGGTGAGAGTTCATGATAACAAATGAAAAATAAAAAAAAGGAAAAACAGAAATAAATAAACAGGTAAAAGAAAAATATTTACAATAACCAATAATAAGGCACACGTTAGCAGTTCCCCGGCAACGGCGCCATTTTGACGTTAGGATTTTTGCCAGTAAAGAAGTTCATAAAAACAGTCGCATTGTAGATATAGTCTCTAAATCGACAGAAATCTCTTCGTACAAACGTTTTGGGTGTCACAAGTAACAAACCCCTTTAAAAATTGTTAACCGAGTATTCAAACCTCGGGTCGTCTTCTCAAGGAACTGCAAGGAAGTATGTTCTTATTATTGGCTATAAAGGTTGTAATCGGGGTTTAGAAGGTGAGAAGCAAGTGATTTAAATGACAAGTAAAGTAGATGGCAATTAAAATAAATAAATACTGTAAAACAAACTTCTGGCAAGGTAAGAGAAATTGGAAGTCCAACTTAATTATCTCTCTCAACAATAATGAAAGTTGAATCTAAATTCCATTTAGTTAACCTTTACTAAAGCAAAGGAAAGTCAAGGGACTAATTAGTTTGTCCTTCGAATCCTATTTAATTCCTAAGAAAAGTTGGGATTATTGAAGTTCTGTTCAATTAGCAAGATAGCGATTATCAGTTATGTTGAGTTTGATAATGTTGAGTTACTGATTTCTTAACCAAGACCAAAAGGGGAAAAAGTAAAATTGCTGGAATAAAAATATCCTTAGATGGAAAGCAATGGTAACACAAATTAAAGAGAAAGCAATCAATAACTGAAATACCTCAAATATCATTAATTCAAATAACAATCTGTAACATGGAATAATTCATAAATTAAATTATAAAAGTAAATGATCAACTTAAGTGCTGGAATAAATAAATAAAAGTGAAAAGGGAAGCTTAAAACAAGAAACATAAAACCTGGATCGAGAGTCACTCTTAAAAACTAAGAGAAGTCCTAAATCCTAATCCTAAGAGAGAGGGGAGAGAACCTCTCTCAAACTAAATCTAAATCATGGAAAGTAGTAAGGATGCGAGCTCCCTTTTGAATGGATGCATTCCCCCACTTTTATAGCCTCTAGTCTGTGTGTTCTGCACTTGGATATGGGCCAAAAGGGCTTCAGAAATCGCTGGGGGCGTATTCTGATTCTGATACGTGGCCTCTGTCACGCGTCCGCGTGGGTCACGCGGTCGCGTCATTTGGAGCTTTTCCTTGCCACGCAGTCGCGTCAGTCACGCGTCTGCGTCGTATGCGTTCTACTTAAGGCGCGCGGTCACGTCAGTCATGCGGCCGTGTCGCTGCTTCTTCGCTTCTGGCACGCGATCGCGTCGTCCATGCGATCGCGTGGATGCCAGTTTCTTCAAAACTCCGTTTCGCACTTTTCTTCCATTTTTGTACGTTTCCTTTTCCATCCTTTTAGTCATTCTGCCTTAGAAAATCTGAAACTACTCAACACACTAATCACGACATCGAATGGAAGTAAATGTAATTAAAATAATTAATTTTAAAGCTTAGGAAACATGTTTTTCACATACATCACATAATAAGGAAGGGAAAGTAAAACCATGCAATTAATATGAATAAGTGGGTGAAGGATTGAATAAATCACTCAAACTAAGCACAAAATAACTCATGAAATATGGGTTTATCACTCACCTTAAAACAGAGAATAACAAACCCAACCCTAGAATTTGTTGAAATGAGAGAGAGATTCAAGGAGCAGAGGAGAGCGAGAGTGTGAAGCAGAGATTGAGAGCGAGAGTGTGAAGGAGAACGAGATTTGGAGCAGGTTCCCTAATCTTTCTTCCGTTCAGCAATTAGGGTAGTCTCCGATTTTGATTTCCAGGATTAGAATAGGTAACATTTTTTAAGTTTTTTTAAAAAATTATATATATTTACTAGCATTTCATTATAAATGTTACTTTATATATAATTTTATAATAATCACTAATACTTTAACAAATGTTAAGCAATAAATGTTACCAAATGCTCAAAATGTAGTAGTGATATAACATATATAGCTTCCTAACTAACCTCTAATTGACTCCTTTATCATTTATAGAAATTTTCAAAAGTGTGTTGAAGTAATAAGCAGGTCTTTAAACAAGAATACCCAAGAACTGATTTTGGTAATCAGATGCAACAAGGCTCCATATTATTGTTAACTACATGCATCATTGTAGCAGTTGCCAACACAGAAGGAAGATAACCAATAAACCTGAAATCTGCATTAAAAATAAATAAATAAATATCAAAAGTTGAAGAAATGTATATATAGAAATTAAAGAAAGAGATTAATTATTACCTGGTAAGAGAAAAAGAATAAGAGATTGACATGTGTTGAGGAACTAAAAACATTTAAGTCTTCTTGTGATATGAACAATGAAAGAGAGAGGTGTTGGTGGATTCATCTTTCACTCAAGAGTTGAAAGTACCAAAATCTCCATTTTCTTTATTATTTTTGCCTCAAACACATATTTGTTGTCTTCCACCTACACATATTTTCATAAATCAAATTTTATTATTAATAAAATGTATTATTATTATTATTATTATTATTATTATTATTATTATTATTATTATTATTATTATTATTATTATTATTATTATTATTATTTTTAATCATACTTGTAAATCAAGAGGAAGTGAAACTTGTGTCTCTTCCATTTTAGCAGCAAGAGAGATGCAAGCAACTGTAGCAAGATAAGTCAACCATGACTGCTTCTTCTTCACGGTGAAGGTGAAGAGGAATCTGTGAAGGTAGTTAATAGCAAGAGAAGCTGTGAGAGTAGAGAATGAAAAAGTTTTCAACCATGGTTGCTTCTTCTTCCATTATTCTCTTGTTCTTGTTATTTTGATACAAGAGTTTTCAACTCTGAATCATCACACAACATGTCTTGTTCTAGAAACACATGATCATGTTCCTCATCATCAAAATAATGTGGTTCTGAGCAATACAAAGAATCTATGTGTTCCTCATCATATGAAGTAGCAGTATTAATGAATACTTGTTTAACATGAGAATTAAAACTTAACTAGACATACACAGGCAAATAGAAAGTTAAGTATTTACCTAGGCAACCTTGGCGACCAACAGCGTTAACAATGTTTGATCCTTCTTCCAAGAAGCACCAAATGCAATCAATAATTGAAACATAGAAAAAATTCAAGCAACCAATAACGTATCCAGTTTTAAACAAGCAGAATTCAAGTTAAATCACGAAATCCTTGAAACTCAATTGCAACAAAGAACAAACTCCAAGCCTTAAACCAGGAGATACAACCAAATATAGTACTAACAGAAATAATTTCTAAGAAGCAAAATAACAAACACATAGAGTGCAATCAGTGCATTATTTCTAAATGTTTGTGAATCAAATTCACACCGCCATTGATCCGTCCTATGCATCATTCCTGCAATCATTGAAGTAATTAGAACAAGAGGATGTGAATTTAGTTACAGATCTAGAGGCGAGAAGTTAGAACGCAAACTGAGAAATAGATCGAGGAGGAGAAGGCACGTTAATGCATGAGGAGAAGCTAGCAAAGCATAAGCTCGAAAAAGGAGGAGAAGCTCACAAATCTGGAAAAAATCTTGACAGAGGAGGAGAACGCGCCGCCGGAGGAGAACATCGCCGTAGGAGATCATCGCTGGAGAGATCGTCACTAAAGGAGATAAGGAGAGAGTTTCGGTTCACAAAACAGAATCTCGATGGAAAGGAGATTCTAGTCGGAGGAGAACGCCGCTGAGAAGATCAGCATTAGAGCAGATCGTCGCCGGAGCAGATCGCAGTGACAACGTTATTTTCGTCCTTCCTCTAACACAATGGCGGTGTCGTTTTTGTTTTGGTGTGTAATTTTAGGGTTGAATAAGAGTTTGGATTATTTTAAATAATGGGCACCAATAATGGCGGTTAAAAACGCCCAAATCTCTCAAAATTGCCATTTTATGCAAATTAATTATGGCATAAATGCCATTTTAAACCATTTTTTCACGCCAGTCCCCACGGTCTGCTGTTAGTCAAATTCGCATGCTAATTTAATATTTTTATAAATAATGAAGGTGCAACACACTTTAGTAACTTTACTTCATAATGTGTATAAGTGGGTGTTTGGACGTTATTAAGTTTATAAAAAAATTTACTTTTGGGTCGAGCTATCCGACCTGAGGAGATCGAAGGCAAAGCAACCGACCTCTTCAGGTCAGCTTCCCGACCTCTTCTCTAAAAGAGGTCGGCCAAATCGCTACAAGGGCCCAAGAAGGCCCAAACTAAGGGACACAGCCCAACCTAAAGGCAATTAAAGCCTAGAAAAATAAGGGCGGTTCCCCTGAAGATAAGATGACTTCCCTTAAAGATAAAGATAAGATAACTAACTTATCTTATCTAGAAAGGTCAGCCCACTCTACTATAAATACACTGGAGTACCCAGGTATAACTCATACTCTGATTCTACTAAAAACCTACTTAATACCCTTGCTAACTTAAGCATCGGAGTCCCTTGCAGGTACCACCACCCTCCGGTGACGAAGGATCAGCACCACCCACAAGTCGGACACATCAGCACCGACCAGCACAGAAGATCTCGTCCGAGATCGACCTCCAGTTTCAGGTAACCCTCGGAACATTGGCACCATTGCCGGGGAACCTAGAAGTTATCCCACCATCATGGCGGACAACCTTGACAATGACCACGACTCTGATCTAGAAGACAGGATGCCGCACAAGAACGCGGACACCACACCAAAGGATACGCCTCAACCAAACAAAGACAAGAAATCTCCAAACACAGAAATTATGGAGGCCCTACAAGCTCAACAAGATTACCTCAAACAGCTCGAAAAAGAGGCCGAACATCAATGGGAAGCTGAAAGATACCTCCAGAGAGAAACTAGGCGACGCCGAGAGTTGGAGGATAAACTCCTAAAACTCGAAGCCGATCTAAAAACCAAGACTACACAATCCAGTCATGCAGATAACCCCTGCAAAGATCACAACCCATTCACTAAAGAGATTATGAAAGCCAAAGTCCCAAAGGACTTCAAAGCTCCTGACCCCTACGACGGCACATCAGATCCAAGCCATCATCTCAGTAATTTCAAAAGCAGAATGTACCTCACCGATGCATCAGACGCTATTCGATGCAAAGCCTTCCCAACAACCCTAACAAAAACAGAAATTAAGTGATTCGACAGTCTGCCCCCAAGATCCATCACAAGTTTCGATGACCTAGCCAAAAAATTTCTTGCCAGATTCTCCATACAGAAGGACAAAACCAACCACTCCCCAAGCTTATTGGGGATCAAGCAAGGAGATCGGGAAAGTCTTCGCAACTATATGGAAAGATTCAACAAAGCATGTTTGGACATACAGAGTCTGCCAACAGAAGCAGCCATTATGGGCCTCATCAATGGCCTACGAGAGGGACCTTTTAGTCACTCCATATCAAAGAAACATCCCACATCTCTAAATGAAGTGCAAGAACAAGCAGAGAAATACATCAACATGGAGGAAAACTCCCGAATAGGAGAGACCTCAAAATCCGGATTCTCCTACTCATCTCGGGATAAGGATAAAGAGTCCAAGAAAAAAGAAGACCAACACGGAGAGAAGATTAAGAAATACCACAATTACACCCTCCCTTCGGGTGTCTCTTGTGGAAGTTTACCGAGAAGTATGCCACACTGAGAAGATTTCACCACCTCGAGCAATTAAAAGCAAAAAAAGAGGCAAAAATCGGACAGAATATTGTGAATACCATCGAATCTATGGACATCCCACCAACGAGTGCTTCGACTTGAAGAATGTCATAGAAAAATTGGTGAGAGAAGGGAGACTAGATCGGTACTTAGCTAGCAAAACAGATGAACCCAGAAAAAGAAGAAGAGATGAAGAAGTTGGATGAACTAAACGGCCACTTCGTACCCCAGAGAGACATGTCCACATGATACATGGAGGATTTACAGGAGGAGAAATCTCCAAATCATCTCGCAAAAGACACCTAAAAGAAGTATATCACGTCAAGGAAGGAGAAAAAGCACCCGACATCCCTACTATAACTTTCACTAAAGAGGACGCGGCTGGTATCATCTCGGGACACGACGATCCCATGGTCATCACTATCATATTGGCCAACGCTAACCTTTACCGCACACTGGTGGATCAAGGAAGCTTGGCTGATATCTTGTTTAAAACCGCCTTCGACAAACTTGGCCTAGAGGAAAAAGAGCTCAGAGCATACCCGAACAACTTATTTGGACTAGGTGACACTCCAATCCAACCACTTGGATACATCTCACTACACACAACCTTTGGAAAAGGAAACCGGTCAAGGACACTCAACATAGACTACATCGTGAATGACATGAGTTCATCTTACAATGCCCTAATAGGTCGGACAATGCTAAATCAGCTCGCTGCAGTAGTCTCAACTTCATATCTATGCATGAAGTTCCCAACTACAGAAGGAATTGCTACGATAAAAGAAGACCAGAAAATAGCGCGCCGCTGTTACAACGAAAGTCTAAACCTCAGAGGCAAAGGATAATAAATCCACACCATCGAACTTGGGGGAATTTGAGGTCGGGAAGAACTTCGTCCACAACCTGAAGGCGAGATAGAAAAAGTCCAGATCGGAGATGTCCCACATAAAACAACCAATATTGGCGCAATCCTAAAAAGAGATGTAAAGGAGTCCCTGATACAGTTCTTAAAAGATAACATCGACCTCTTTGCATGGAAGGCCGCAGACATGCCGGGTATAGACCCTAAACTAATGTGCCACAAACTGGCAGTATATCCAGGATCTCAGCCAGTACAGCAGAGGCGTAAAAAGCTCGGACCGGAAAGATCCCAAGCTGTGGAAGACCAGGTACAAGCTCTACTAGAAGCATGATTCATAAGGGAAGTCAAGTACCCACTATGGCTAGCCAACGTCGTCCTGGTAAAGAAATCAAATGGGAAGTGGCGGATGTGCACCAACTACACCGATCTCAACAAAGCTTGTCCAAAAGATCCCTATCCACTCCCAAGTATCGACGCCCTAGTGGATGCCTCCTCCGGATACAAATACCTCTCGTTTATGGATGCTTATTCAGGATACAATCAAATCCTCATGTATCCACCTGATCAAGAAAAAACCTCATTCTTAACCCCAAAAGCAAACTACTGCTACGTCGTCATGCCATTCGGACTCAAAAACGCAGGAGCCACGTATCAAAGATTAATGAACAAGGTCTTCGCAGACCATATTGGGAAACTTATGGAGGTATATGTGGACGACATGTTAGTAAAAACACAAAACGAGGAGTCATTACTGTCCGACCTCGCCCAAGTGTTCAATACCATAAGAAGGTATGGCATGCGACTTAACCCTGCGAAATACACTTTCGCAGTAGAAGCTGGCAAATTCCTGGGTTTCATGCTCACACAAAGAGGAATCGAAGTAAATCTGGACAAGTACCGGGCCATACTCGACATGAAAAGCCTGAATTGTGTCAAAGAGGTGCAACAACTCAACGGACGACTGGCAGCCTTGTCCAGATTTCTAGCCGGATTAGCCATAAGATCTCTCCCCTTCTACGCCACACTAAAGAAGGAAAAGAAGTTTGAATGGACAACTGAATGCGAATAAGCCTTCCAGGAGTTTAAAAAATTCCTGGGACAACCACCCATTCTCACCCGACCACGGGAAGGAGAAGCACTCATACTATACCTTGCAGTAGGAAGTCAGACAGTAGCTTCAGCACCTATTCAGGGAGGATGAAAGTGGACAACAACCTGTATACTTCATCAGCAAAGCACTACAGGGATCCGAGCTGAATTATCAAAAGATAGAAAAGTTCGCCTACGCTCTCATAATAACTTCTCGACGACTTCGCCCATACTTTCAAGCTCACACCATTAAGGTTCGGACCAACCAACCCATGAAAAGCATCATGCAAAAAACAGATTTAGCAGAAAGAATCCTACAATGGGCAGTCAAGTTGTCTGAATTCGACCTTCAATATGAAGCTCAGACAGCCATCAAATCCCAATATCTGGCCGATTTCATCGCAGAGTATACTAACACCCCAGAAGACCTTACAAGTTGGAATCTTTACGTAGACGACTCTTCAAATAAAACTGGGAGTGGAGCAGGTGTGATAATAGAAATTAATCAAGAAACCCAAATCAAACTCTCCCTGAAATTCGAGTTCTCTGCTTCCAATAACCAAGCTGAGTACGAGGCGTTATTGGCTGGTTTGGAACTGGCTAGAGAGGTGGGAGCCCAAAAACTTGTCATCTTCAATGATTCACAAGTCCTCACCTCACAAATAACAGGGACCTACCAAGATAAAGACCCTGCCATGAAAAAGTACCTGGACAAAACCAGAGAACAACTCGAACAATTCAAGGAATATGAGATCCGACATATACCTCGGGAACAGAATGCCCGAGCTGACGCACTCTCAAAATTAGCCAGCACCAAACCAGGGAAAATAATAGAAGCCTCATCTAGGAAAAACTGCAGAACCCGTCAATATTGGAAGAAGAAAAAATCCTGGCCATATCAGGCCAGGATCAAGGATGGATGACCCCCATAGTCAGCTACCTCAAATCAGAGATACTCCCTACAGATGAAAAGGAGGCAAAGAAGTTAAAGCGGGAGGCACAATATTACACCATCATAAACAACATACTATACAAGAGAGGGATTTCGACGCCCCTACTAAAATGTGTTCCAACCTCTAACACAAAAGAGGTCTTGGAAGAGATACACAGTGGCACATGTGGCAATCATCTCGGAGCTCGAGCTCTTGCCAAGAAAGTACTCCGAGTCGGATTCTTTTGGCCGACTTTGCAAAAGGAAGCTACCGAGTTCATCAAGATATGTCCACCATGTCAAAAACATGCTAACCTCCACATCGCTCCACCAGAGGAGCTCATCAGCGTAACATCACCTTGGCCATTTGCGAAATGGGGACTCGACCTCCTTGGACCCTTTCCCCAAGGATCGGGACAAGTCAAGTCCCTTATTGTAGGGGTAGATTACTTCACAAAATGGATTGAGGCAGAGCCCCTAGCTCATGCCACCGCTCAAAGAAGTCGAAAATTTTTATACAGGAACATTGTTACAAGGTTTGGGATTCCTTACTCCATAACCACAGACAATGGAACTCAATTCACAGACACAGGCTTTAGGAAGTTGGTGGCAGACTTGAAAATAAAGCATCAATTTACGTCTGTAGAACACCCACAAGCTAATGGACAAGCAGAAGCAGCTAACAAAGTTATATTGGCTGGGTTAAAACGGAGACTACAGGACACAAAGGGAGCCTGGGCTGAAGAGCTCCAACAAGTCCTATGGACATATCGAACAACTCCACACTCCACCACAAGGGAATCACCTTTCCGAGTGGCTTACGAAATAGAGTCAATGATCCCGGTGGAGGTCGAAGAAGGATCCCCCAGAACAATCCACTACAATGAAGAGGCCAACTCCCAACTCCAAAAGGAAGAGCTCGACCTACTTCCAAAAATCCGAGAAAGAGCTCGGATCAAAGAGGAGGCATTAAAACGTCAAATGGCCTCAAGATACAATCAGAAGGTAATACAGTGAAGCTTCGCCAACAATGACATCATCCTAATCCGAAATGATATCGGAACAAGCTGACCCGGAGAGGGAAAGCTAGAGGCTAACTGGAAAGGACCCTACCGAGTCATAGAGGTACTTGGGAAAGGATACTACAGGCTGTCCGAACTCAAGGGGCGAGAGCTACCAAGATCATGGCACGCTTGCAACCTAAGAAGGTACTATAGTTAGGAGGTAATAAAAGATCTTAGGACAAGGCGCACTCTTTTTCCTGAAAAGGTTTTTTAACAAGGCACCAAGACAAGATCTGCAAAATTACCTGACTTAGAAGGCTACAAGTCAGCAAGGTGAAATCCAAACCACCCGATCATGATGAAAAACGAATTCATTGTCCGATTTTGACAAACGTCGGCAACGCAAACACGCCGCCCGATTTCTACAAAATCGACAAGATAAAAATACGATAAAAACATATTAATGACAGAAGTTATAAAAAGTAACCCATAAAAAGGGATTACTAAAAATAACTCGGACCGAGCCGACGTAAAGAAGTCAGACGAATCAATCAAAGCCACAAAAGTTATAAAAAGTGATCCATAAAAGAGGCCTGACGAGGACTTAGAAAAAGTGGATTGCTAAAAATAACTTAGGATGAACCGACGTAAAGAAGTCGGACTAGCCTGATCAAAGCGACCAAAAGTTATAAAGTAAAGCCATAAGAAAGAGGCCTGGCCAGCCCTGAAAATGGATTACTAGAAATAACTTAAAAGAGGCCGACATAAAGAAGTCGGCCCAAGCCTACTAAAGCTACAAGGTTATAAAAAGTAATCCATAAAAAAGAGACCTGGCAAGGTCCAACTAAAAAATGGATTACTAGAAATAACTTAAAAGAGGCCGACATGAAGAAGTCGGACCAAGCCAATTAAAGCGACAGAATTATAAAAAGTAAACCCAAGGGATTACTAAAAATAACTCAAGATGGTCTGATGAAAGGCATGCGCTAGAAGGGACACAGCTCGACCCAAAAATCCATGACCTCACCAAAATCAACCTACAAATATTCTACAAAAGCCACTTCGACTAAAGCAGAAAGTAAATAAAGGCCATCAGAAGAGGTCGGACAACAAGATTCCAACACTCTGAAGATTCCTGGAAACTGCTAAGAAAGTTACAGACAAGCATATCACAAAGAAACAAAGCTACTATAATAAAAGACTCAAGAGACCGCTTGAAAGTCGACCTCAAGAGCTTAAGAAACTACTTTATTTTTCTAAATAAAGTTGCTAAAGAAAAGCAACTAAAATATCCAAAGTCAAACAGACCACCAGTTACAAAAATTAGAAGTCAAAAGACCCACAAAACAGGCCATTAAGCAAAAACTACAAAGGATTCAAAGATCCTCCAGTGGCAGCATCTCGGGGCGAAGGAGGACGAGTTTAGAGGGGGACAGCGTCGACAGTCCCATCTGCCCGATTCAGGATCTGGACATCAGGATCCAACTCGGGGAGGTCGACCTCAGCTGCTGGAGTTGAAGAAGTCGGGGCAACAGAAGCCTTGGTGGATGACACAGGAGGAGGATCTGCATCATCATTATCTTCATCCGAGATAGGGACGATCTTCCCATTTTCCACAACATTATCTAAGCTGAAGAGAGACAGGTCGAGCTCGGGAGCAAGAACTCGGACCTGATCCTTCAAATTCTTATAAGCAGCAGTCACACTACCCACGAGATGGCCCTGAAACTCGGCATAGTCAACTCAAGCAGATTTCAACCTCTCCCTGAGCTCTATCATCTCACCATAAGTCCGGACATAGCTGTCCTTATGCTGCTGTGCCATCTCCTCAGCCAGATTTACAGAAGCCACAACCGCAGTAACTCGAGCCTTCTCATTCTCCAAATCAAGCTCCAACTTGATCACTTTAGCATCCAGCTCATCCTTTAACCCCTTGATCCTGTCAAATTCTGACTTGGCCTCCTCCATAAAAGTCTTTGTCGCATGAACAGGAAGATCCTGGGCAGTTCGGAACAAGGCTGCTCCCATGTGTGCCAACTTGATACCACTTCGGGTAATAAAGTCCAGATGATAAAGAATGGATACATCATCAGTAGGGACAACACCATAAGGGGCAATTTGTTGATCGACAAACCCCACAGCATCAAAATTGGGGGCGTCCAGATTAAAAGGCTCAGCAGTCCTCTGTCTTTTTGGAAGAGGGCCGGCAGTGGGTGAGAAAGTAGCAGCAGAAGTTTGGGGAGGATCAACCAAATGGACTGGAGGAGTAGGAATCACCCTCCTCGGCCCAGCAGTGCTCAAGACCGGCTTTTTAGGAGGAACCTGAGAAGATCCTTCCCCAGCAGCCTTAGCCGAGATGTTCTGGGCAGCGGTAGCTTTCATCACCTTCTTAAAGGTCTTCATAGAATCATTATTCTTAGCCATCTCTGAAAAAACACAGCAAAAACAAGTTACAAAACTGGAAGAAAAGAAACAAAAAGCAAGTAAACAAAGCGAAGAAGAAAGAAGTCGACCACTACCAAGCTCAGCTCGGACAAGGGAAGGGTTCCCTAAGACTTTCTTCGTATCAAGATGGGGGGTTGCCCCCAAATCTCCTCCAACACATTCACAAAATGCTGTTCAATTTTATAACAGGGTGGCAAAGTCCGAGTTTTAGAGGAGATGCTGCCGAAATTTTATAAAAATTAGAGATTAGAGATTTTGTTTATATAATTATTTAAAAAGATTTAGATTCAAAGGTTATATGGTTTGATTTAGAGTTATTAAGAAAATGAGCATGTTTTAAGTTTGATTCATTTAGAAAAGAATGAATTATGTTTTGAATTGGAGCTATTGATGGACGGAATGGGAAGTGTGATAATGAAGGATAAGGATTGTATATGATTGATGTATGATGATGAATGATATGCGATCGAGAATGATGTTGATGTTGGGCATTTCCAGGACCTTATATATTATGTGTGTGGCACCTTTACCATACTGAGAACCTCCGGTTCTCATTCCATATTATGTTGTTGTTTTTCAGATGCAGGTCGAGAGGCATCTCGTTAGGCATCTGGACTCTTGAAGCAGAGTGGTTACTGGGATATTTTGTTATGCTATGATGTATATATATGTACTTAGCTTTCTCTCTGCATGACTTATTCTTTTTGATCCTCTTAGAGGTTTATGGAGAGGCAGGATTGTGTATATGTACTTTTGGGTTTTGGATATGTATGTATATATGTGTAAATATTCTCCGGCCAGTCTTGACTTCGCAGGCTGAGTCAGGAGCTTGTTATTTTGTATCTTTGGCACTCTATTCCTACTTCTGTTATCTTATGTTTGATAGTTATGGTTTTATTAGCATGCAAGTTAACTCGTTCCTTGAGCGTTGCGCTTTTATTTCGCGATTTTTATTTCCCCTATTCTTCAAGGCTCCTAGCTTATTATAATTCTTCTGCTATTATATGTACTCGTTCTATTTTAGAGGTCGTAATACCAAACCACCTCTGTTTTATGGCTTAAGCGTAAAGCTTAGTGTGATAGGGTGTTACATTATGGTATCAGAGCAGTTCGTTCCTATAGAGCCTGAAAGACGGACTGATTGTACTTCTGTGCATTCTCTGTATATGTGTTTATGTGCTATTAGGATATCTGACTGATATATATGGCATAAATGTTTGTGAGCATGCATTTGGAAATTAAAGCATTAGACCTGCGATATTGAGACTGATCAACTTAATATCACTTGTTTGGTGTGTATAGGGACCAGATGTCAACTCGCAGACGTGGTCGCGGGCGAGGTAGAGGTAGGACAGGCACCGTTACTCCTGCCCCCATAGGGACTGATCCAGTAGATTTTATGGCTGCCCTAGGAAATATGGCTGCAGCTATGCAGGCAACAGCCGAGGCACTGGGTAATCAGATAAATCAGGGTAATCATGGAAATAATAATGATGAGGATGGTCCTATGACACTTGCCACATTTCTGAAAGTTCGCCCTCCGACTTTTAGGGAAACCTCAAATCCCACTGATGCAGATAATTGGATTCAGGCTATGGAAAGGGTGTTACAGGCACAACAGGTTCCTGAAGAGCAATGGGTTGAATTTGGAACTTATCAGTTGCAAGGTGAAGCTCAGTATTGGTGGCAGGGAACACGACGTATCCTGCAGCCTGATGGTGCTGCGATTCCTTAGGAGGTTTTTCGGACAGAGTTCTATAAGAAATATTTTCCTAATTCAGCTAGAAATGCCAAGGAACTTGAATTAATGCAGTTAAAACAGGGACATATGACTGTTGCTGAGTATACTAGTAAGTTTGAGGAGTTATGTCGTTTTTTCTCGTATCTGTCAAGGTGCTCCTGAAGATTTTGCTGAATGGAAATGTATTAAGTATGAAGGAGGTCTTCGGAGTGATATTCTGAGCTTTGTTACCCCGATGGAGATCAGGGTGTTTTCTGAATTGGTGAATAAGAGTAGGGTGGCTGAGGACTGTGTGAGGAAGGCGGCAGCAGAGAAAGGGAGTTTGAGGGTGCCTTTTCAGAGGCCTTCAGGGAGGAACTTTGCTCCGAGAGGTAGAAATTTCAAGCGTGGAGGCTTTGTTCCGCAGCAGACTCAGGGTCAAGGTAATTACAGAAGGTCGAATACCAATGCTAGTCAAGGAAAAAGGTTTGGAAAGCAGCAACAGCAAGATCTGAATTGTCAGAAGTGCGGAAGGTATCACCCTGGAGTTCCGTGCAGATTCGGACTTGGAGTATGCTATTCTTGTGGACAGCCCGGGCATATGGCCACCAATTGCCCAGAGAAGAAAAAGTATGAGACTGGTAGAGTGCAACAGCCGGGGAGAGTATACACCACTTCTATCAACTGAAAGCTCAGCTGGAAGATCTGTTGGGTTAGCATTTTATCCGACCAAGTGTTTCTCCGTGGGGAGCGCCGGTGTTACTGGTAAAGAAGAAGGATGGGAGTATGCGGTTGTGTGTCGACTATCGGCAGTTGAATAAAATCACTATGAAGAATAAATATCCGTTGCCTAGAATCGATGATCTAATAGATCAGTTACAGGGTGGCGATGTGTTTTCTAAGATCGACCTGCGATCCGGGTATCATCAGATAAGGGTTAGAGACGAGGATATTCCGAAAACTGCTTTCAGGACACGTTATGGTCATTATGAGTATACAGTGATGTCTTTTGGGTTAACTAATGCCCCGGCAGTATTTATGGATTATATGAACAGGATTTTCCGACCGTATCTGAACAAGTTTGTTATTGTCTTCATTGATGACATTCTTGTTTATTCTAAGTCTGAAGAGGAACATGCTGATCATTTGCGAACTGTGCTGCAAATTCTGAGAGATAGGAAGTTATATGCTAAGCTATCTAAATGTGAGTTCTGGAAGAGTGAAGTGAAGTTTCTCGGCCACGTGGTGAGTAAGCGGGGGATAGCTGTGGATCCTGCTAAGGTGGAAGCAGTGATGAATTGGGAGCGACCAACTTCAGTGACAGAGATCAGGAGTTTCTTAGGTTTGGCGAGGTATTATCGCAGATTCATTAAAGGATTTTCACAGCTCGTCTTACCTTTAACTAAGTTGACTAGGAAGGACACGCCTTTTATCTGGACTCCGGAATGTGAAGAGAATTTCCAGGCATTGAAGCACAAGTTGACTACTGCACCTGTATTGGTATTACCTGAACCAAATGAACTGTTTGAAGTGTATTGTGATGCATCTCTGAAAGGGTTAGGGTGTGTTCTGATGCAGCACCAGAATGTTGTAGCATACGCCTCACGGCAGTTAAGGCCGCATGAGATGAACTACCCGACACATGATTTAGAACTTGCTGCTGTTGTGTTTGCTTTAAAGATTTGGAGGCACTACCTCTATGGCGTTAAGTTTCATGTTTTCTCAGACCATAAGAATTTGAAGTATCTTTTTGAGCAGAAAGAGTTGAATATGTGTCAGAGGAGATGGATAGAGCTTCTGAAAGATTATGATTTTGAATTGAATTATCATCCAGGAAAAGCGAACGTTGTGGCAGACGCTTTGAGTCGGAAGTCTTTATATGCAGCTTGGATGATGCTACGGGAGGAAGAGTTACTGAAGGCATTCCAAGGTTTGAATTTGGGAGTTAGAGAAGAATCTGGAATCCTGTGTTTGAGTCAGTTGCAAATTTCAAGTGATTTTAAATCAGAACTTCTGAGGGCTCATCGAGACAGTGAAGCGTTACGTAAGGCATTACCAGTAGTCGAACAGGGGAAACAGTGGAGAGTGTCAGAAGGTCAGGATGGTTTATGGAGGTTCAAGAACCGGATTATTGTGCCAGATATTGGAGACATGCGACAGAGAATCTTAAAGGAAGCTCATAAGAGCGGGTTTTCAATCCACCCAGGGAGCACTAAAATGTATCAGGATCTGAAAGCGATGTTCTGGTGGCCAGGCATGAAGAATCATGTGGCATTGTATGTATCTAAATGTTTAACGTGTCAGAAGGTTAAGATTGAGCATCAGAGACCATCAGGGACCCTTCAGCCTTTGGAGATTCCACAATGGAAATGGGAGAGTATCGCAATGGATTTTGTGATAGGTTTGCCTAGAACCCGATGTAGTTGTGACGAGTGGTTGTGGATCGACTGACAAAATCAGCTCACTTTCTTCCTATTCGAATAAGTTGTACAATGGAAGAATTAGCTCGAATGTATATTAAAGAGATTGTCAGGTTGCATGGCGTGCCTTCTACCATTATATCTGATAGGGATCCTCGTTTTACATCAAGATTTTGGGGAGCTTTTCAGCGTGCATTTGGGACTCAGTTAAGCTTGAGTACTGCGTATCACCCTCAGACAGATGGTCAGTCAGAGAGAACTATTCAGACCTTGGAGGATATGCTAAGGGCTTGTGTTTTAGACCAGCCAGCGAGCTGGGATCGGTATATGCCATTAATAGAATTTGCTTATAATAATAGCTATCATGCGAGCATCAGAATGGCTCCATATGAGGCTCTGTATGGCAGGAAATGTCAGTCTCCGTTGTGTTGGTATGAAACTGGAGAAAGGAGTTTATTAGGGCCTGAAATGATAACTGAAACGACTGAGCAGATAAAGAAGATTCGTAGTCAAATGCTTATAGCCCAAAGCCGCCAGAAGAGCTATGCTGATCAGAGGCGAAAGCCTTTGGAATTCGAAGAAGGAGAACATGTCTTTCTGAAAGTTACACCAACCACTGGCGTGGGAAGAGCTATTAAGACCAAGAAACTGAATCCCCGTTATATTGGACCGTTTGAGATTCTGAAGAGAATTGGACCAGTGGCTTATAGAATTGCCTTACCGCCGTACCTTTCGAATTTGCACGATGTATTTCATGTATCACAGCTTCGAAAGTATACCCCTGATGCAAGTCATGTTCTAGAACCAGAACCAATTCAAGTAAGAGAAGATCTAACACTTCCAGTAATTCCAGTGAGAATTGATGATACTAATATTAAACGATTACGCGGAAAGGAAGTATCATTGGTAAAAGTAGCTTGGAGTCGAGCTGGTATCGAGGAACATACTTGGGAACTCGAATCAGATATGCGAAAGAACTACCCACATCTCTTTTCAGGTAACTAGATTTGAATTTTGAGGGCAAAATTCTTTATTAGGTGGGTAGGATGTAAACCCCGGTTAAATTAGTAGATAATTAGTTAATAAATTAGTTTTTAATAAGGAGGATTAGAAATGTGAATATTATATTAAATTAGGATAGAGCTCATCGAAACGAGAATTTTGACACCAATTTCGAAGAAATCGGTCCAAGATTACACCGAACGGGCCAAACCGGTTGAACCGGGCCCAAACCGGGCCCATGGGCCCAACCGGACCAGCAATTAAAAAGAGAGCCACGGGCTCTTCCTTCTCCCCACTTTCATAACGACGCAGGAAGCTTTCCAGGGGAGGAAAGGAGAGAAACCATACGTTGACGGTAAAATCAATTTGCCGTAACTTCTTCGTCCGAGCTCCAATCGCCGCACCGTTTGCGGCCACGCGTTCACCGTGTTGAGCTCTACATTTCTACCGGAACAATTTCATAGGTAACTTGCTATTTCACTTCAGCCTTTCATTTCCCCCAATTTTCGAGTTTGTTGAATTTCTTTGATTTTTGATGTTTTAGGATCCAATTAGCTTGAGAGAAACGTTCACTCTTGCTTATGTGAAGCTTGGGTAAGGTGAGGATACGATAATTCTATTTTATTTTCATTGAATTTGAGCTTTGAGTATTAAATTGGATGTACATGTGTTATGAATGTGTATTAGGTTGTGAATAAATAATTAGAGCTTGAAATTGTGAATACTGAAACTTGGAGGAAGCAGATTAGTTGAGATTTTGAGGGCTATGTTCTTTTAGGAAAATTGTCTTGGAATAATACTTGGGAATCGGCTAAGGTATGGTTTAGGTTTCTTGCATTTAATATATAATGTTCTGTGAAAACTTAGGCTAGATGACCATAGGATAAGTTGGAATGCAGGTGTATATTTAATATTTAGTAATTTGTCGATGAATATAATTGGTTGAAGTTTATTGGATAATTAGTTATTAATTTTGGATGTTGAATGTTATTGTTGATGAACATGGTTGGTCTGGTGCTTGTTGATTAATTAATGATTCGATGAATTATTGATTTGAAGTATTTTGTGTTAAAAGCCTAGGATTTGTGAACTATGATTCTTAGTTAAATTTTGGTTGTTGGATTTGAATATTGTATGAGTTTAATTATTGATATGAGGTAGATTTATTGTGGTGATTGTTATGATGATGAGAAAGGGTATGTAGAATAGAAAAGAATGCAGGTTTGGACCCGAAAAG
>NC_029794.2:30140536-30149416 GCF_000816755.2 Arachis ipaensis | reverse complement strand
TTATGGCTTCTGTTTAATACTTTAAGCTCTATAATCTGAGTGTCGGCGTTCTAGGATTCCTCTGGCTTTCCCGAGACCTTTTATATTAACTATGTGGGCACCTTTACCATACTGAGAACCTCCGGTTCTCATTCCATATTATGTTGTTGTTTTTCAGATGCAGGTCGAGAGGCATCTCGTTAGGCGTCTGGACTCTTGAAGCGGAGTGGTTACTGGGATATTTTGTTATGCTATGATGTATATATATGTACTTAGCTTTCTCTCCGCATGACTTATTCTTTTTGATCCTCTTAGAGGTTTATGGAGAGGCAGGATTGTGTATATGTACTTTTGGGTTTTGGATATGTATGTATATATGTGTAAATATTCTCCGGCCAGTCTTGACTTCGCAGGCTGAGTCAGGAGCTTGTTATTTTGTATCTTTGGCACTCTATTCCTACTTCTGTTATCTTATGTTTGATAGTTATGGTTTTCTTAGCACGCAAGTTAACTCGTTCCTTGAGCGTTGCGCTTTTATTTCGCGATTTTTATTTCCCCTATTCTTCAAGGCTCCTAGCATATTATAATTCTTCTGCTATTATATGTACTCGTTCTATTTTAGAGGTCGTAATACCACACCACCTCTGTTTTATGGCTTAAGCGTAAAGCTTAGTGTGATAGGGTGTTACACACACCAAAGGTCCAGGGGCATCCTTTGGAGGCAGTAACAGAATAAGGACTCAGGAAAAATCTACAAGTCTACATCTCGACACCTCCCAACAAGAAAATAACCCTCTTTTCAACAAAGCAACACCCCGAAAGGAAAGTCACGAACCAGAAAGTCATCAAAAATAGCCATCTTTTTATCTATCAGCAAAGGGAACTATCATGCATCAAACATGCCAAAGGAAAATCATCAAAGAGGCAACCTTTTCAAACAGTTCATTACTCCAAAACTTCAAATGCAAGGACACAATCAGAAATAGTAACAACATTCAAAATCCTAAAATGCATTAGCTAGCAGGAAACAAGAAAAAGGGGTGTATAAAATTAAAGAAACCCTAGAATGGTGCATATCACAGAAACCCTCAGATGTACATGCTACAACAACAAACGCCAAGAAAGATTCAAACTTTTCAACATGAATTCAAGCAAGAACAAAACTTCTCATGACCAAACGAAACTATAAAAAGAAATGGCGTGAAAGAAAGAGAGGAAGACAGAAAAACCAACCTGCAGCGAAGAGGGAATGGTGGAGCAATCATGAGACTGAAGCAACAACCGAAGCCACACTAACGATCATCTTCTCAAGTAAGGAAGAGGAAAGCACGAAAGCATAGAAACAGAGGGAGTAAGGAGAAAAGAGAAGTTGCAGTAAGCAAGGAGAAGAGAAATGGAAGAGAGAGGCCCTTTGAAAAATTAAAAAATGAGAAAAAGAAACGGCGAAGGGGGGAGTTAATGGGTTTTTAAAACCCTCGCACATTCCCAAGAGAGTGCAAAATGCGCGCTATAAAGAGAGAAACATTCCGCATTTAAAGCCACTAATGGAAAGTCTACAAACGAAGACCAACAGAAATGTTTGAGCTCGGCTTCTCTGAAAAATTCGAAGTCTAAAGGACTCGACCTTAAAAAGGAAAGACCGCACTCAAGCAGGGGCACTGTTCATACCCTGGATCGAGCTATCCGATCTGAGGAGATCGAAGACAAAGCAACCGACCTCTTCAGGTCAGCTTCCCCGACCTCTTCTCTAAAAGAGGTCGGCCAAATCGCTACAAGGGCCCAAGAAGGCCCAAACTAAGGGACACAGCCCAACCTAAAGGCAATTAAAGCCTAGAAAGATAAGGGCGGTTCCTCTGAAGATAAGATGACCTCACTTAAAGATAAAGATAAGATAACTAACTTATCTTATCTAGAAAGGTCAGCCCACGCTACTATAAATACACTGGAGTACCCAGGTATAAATCATACTCTGATTCTACTAAAAACCTGCTTAATACCCTTGCTAACTTAAGCATCGGAGTCCCTTGTAGGTACCACCACCCTCCGGTGACGAAGGATCAGCACCACCCACAAGTCGGACACATCGGCACCGACCAGCACAGAAGATCTTGTTCGAGATCGACCTCCAGTTTCAGGTAACCCTCGGAACAATCACTTTTATTAAAATCTGACCAGCACTTAACTAGTAAAAGAAAAGTGATTGTGAAATATTAGTTGTCAATTTAGCATATGTCAATTAGAATAGAAATTAATATATTCTTACTACAATTAATTATAGCCACACATTAAATAACTAACAAGCTAAACTAATTTTATTTTAATTGACATATATTAAAGTGACTAACTAATTATAATTCTGCCTACCTTTACTATTATGAAAAATAATCTAGATAATATTAATAACTTACATTACAAGACTCTCTTCCAATAACTTTTGTTCATTATAAGACCACTTTACTGAATATTCTGTCATTTGAGACGATTCATTGCTATTCATGGCCATTGTCCTCGAACTCCCGGAAAACATTGTCATGTTATCGTCTTCAACGAATTCAGTGTTACTGATCATTGGAACATAGAGAGTAATACTAGCATTTACACCACTACTAACAAAAATAGGATTACTTAGTATTTCTGCCATCATGCAAATCACTAAAGGATCTCAAATGCAATGATAATAATCTCCTTAACAAAAGAAAGTTTGAGAATAGTTTCTTGGAGAACAAAAAAATAATAGATAGATGAAGAAAAAGAAAGTATCCGAAGACTCGGGCCTTAATGATTTATATATACATATAGATACATATCTGATGGTTTTCAGTGGCTAAGAGAAGGGGGTTGAATCTTAGCCCCTTTTTCACTTAATAACACTTGCTGGTCTTTGAAACAACTTCTGGAGACTTTTTTATTTTTGTCTCGTACCTAGCCACGAGACTTTTTCTTTTTATCTCGTCACCCGGCACGAGAGATTTTTCAGTTTTATTTCCTGGGCAGCAGAAACAGAAATGGAGTAGAAGAAGGAGAGAATTACACCAAGATATATCCTGGTTTAGCTGCTAAGTGCAATGCAGCCTACATCCAGTCTCCATCACAACAATGATGGAATTTCACTATAATCATTCTTGATTACAAACACCAATTCTCCCTAGGAACTACCCTTCCTATCCGGGACAAGTCCAGAATCTAAACCCCAATCCTGAACTTGACTTGGTCACAGCCAAGCTTTCAACTGCTAAGTGCTAACCCAACTTGCAAGGAGATTCCCATAGAATCATGAAACACAACACAGATGTACAAAGGACCTCTAAGGACATCTATGGCTTTTTCTTTTAATTTTGTATACTCTTCCTTTTTCCGCTCTATGGCTTTTTCTTACAAACCTCACTGTTTGCCTTTTTCCATGAGACTCAAGACAGACAAAATTAAATAGAAAAATACAAAATGAAGAACATTAAAGGAGAAGAACTTCTGTTAGCTTAGGTAGTTATGAGAACTCTGTGCCTTGCACTCTCACTCCTTGCCTCAATCCCTGGTTGTTCTCCCTTATATATAGGGTGAAGCCTCCACAGTTAAAACCAAATAAACCAAGCTAAACTTCTTCTTCATGCAAACCAGTTCGGCCAGAGAGAGAGGAGAGATAACCGAATGCTAAAACCCAACATACAATTACCTCTGTGACTTCTCTTTACCCCAAGCTTCATCAATCTGAGCTTTCCAACTTGTCTTGCTCTCCAAGAAAGACTCATAGCCCTTGATGCTTCTTGGTGTATGACAGCTCCTCCTACTCCACTTTTGCTTCCTCTTTCACGTAGCCACCCTAGCTACCTTCTGTGATGAGTGAACCCAAAAGTAGAGACGAGCCATCCTTGAGATCTTCTTCCTCTGACCGAAATCTTCTTCTTCCATTTTTGGTATGGAGAAGCTGAACTTACTTCACTAAATCTTACCTTTCTTGGTTGAAGATCTCAGCCACAACATACTTTTTATTTTCTTTTTCTTACCATCATTATAATGGTCTTGTTGCTTGTTTCTCCTTCCTTTCGGTGACTAGCCATAGCTTCCAAGCTTTCTCTGTGAAGTGGCCGAAGTAGGAGAAGAGAGATAAGAGTGAAGAAAGAGAAACTTGAACAATAATTAATGAATGTGATAAAGTAAATTAAGTTTCCCACTTCCCTTGCTTTAGGTAGCGTGTAGCATTGATGATGTCTATCAAATCAAAAGTTAACTCTCTCTCATGTTTCCAATGCAAGTTAATTGAGTTTTAAAATCCATCCCAAAATGAGAAATGGGATCCGTTGGAAGCATGAAGCAAAATATTTACTTTTTTTCTCTCAATTGGTTTCGGACCAAGCATTGGATCTTTAATTTAAATATGGGCTAATGATAATATTAATAGAATCTGGCCCAACTAAACAATTCAGCCAACATTCACATCATAATTTGCATAAGGCTGAATTTTGATTTCATACTGGGCTTCGAATCTTTTCTTTTCTATTCGGCCCAAGAAACATAACTATAATTTCAACCACCATGATCTTAGCAATATAATATCAAGGTTGAGTATATGAATTCATGTTAGGCTAGCCAATATCTTTTCGGCCCAACAGAAACCTGCACCAACAAAATTATTAATTTAGCAATTGTAATTATGAAGATCTTGATTAATAATTTTATAATTAATTATGTTAATAATGTTTGATCATCATCAATTTAAATTAAAATTTTCAAACTCATCAATATCTTTTTTAAAACAGAAAAATATCTTAATTTAAATTTAAATTCATATCATCCTAGATTCTCTAGATATTATTATTGTTATTTCCATTACTCAATCTAATTTTCTCGCGAATTCTTCAAATAATAATGTGATTCATCAATTCAATTTGAGAGTAAAAAATAATAGGATTAATCTCTACATATAAGTGTTTTGCATTTACAAGCTTTACAAGTCTGAACGAAACTCACCCATTAAACGCGCTGCTTATGTTACGTGCTTTTTTAACAGAATTTTAAATCAATTCAAATCAATTAACGCGCAAATATATAACTTCCATTTTTCAAAAGATTTCATTTCTTTTTTCGAGTTTCTTACCAAATTTGTTGGATCTCCTTCGTGCGTTCTCTCTTTGCTTCGTTTTTTTCGATTTTCATGGTTTCTGCTTTGAAATCGTTTTGAAGATAATGGAACTTCAGAAATAAACCCAAACGATTACATAAATACACCCAAACGATTATAGAAATACACCCAAACGGTTATAGAAATACACCCAAATGATTACAGAAATACACCCAAACGATTACAGAAATACACCCAAAGAATTTAAGAAATATACCCAAAATAGGGGGAGACAATATATTTCTTCTTGAAATCTTTTAATGTTTTGTTGGTTAAGGATGAGGCACATGGCAGAGACAATCTAGAAGAAAAACCTAGAAGAACAATAAAACAGTACCTTGAATAATGTTTTTTCCTTTTTTCTTGGTGATTTTTTATGGAGATTTGTATCTTTTCTTGTTGATTTCTTCTACTCTTTGCGAGGAGTTGGAACGTTTCTGCAGAATCGTAGTAGTTTGTTTCGAATGTCCCTTGAATCTTGATTGTTTCTGTTTTGATTGAGAAAGAAGAGGAAGAGTGAACGTGTTGTGGAAGGGGCGCGCGTTGTAACTATAAAAACACATCTTCCAATAAAAAATGTCAGACGGTCTGCAAATTACTAATAAATTAAAAAAATGGACTAATGTGAATATCAATATCTTTTCACATTCTTCACCATATTTATGCTTTGTTTAGTTCTATGTTAGTTTTAGTTTATATCATTTGTTTTATCAGTGTCTTCGCATTCTTTACTATGTTCATATTTTGTTTAATTTTATATTAATTTTAGTTTATATTCTTTTGTTTTGAATATGTTATACTCTCAATAGTTTGGTTTTTACTTTTTTGTATTTTTTTGCTATGTTGTTATTCTCCTTTCTTCAACACTCTCGCCTCCGTCCTCTTTCATTGCCTTCATCCACTGTAATTGTAAATTTCATTCAATTTTACAGTCGTTACTACTTTCACGTATAACGTCCATTTATATCTTTTCTTCTCTTTAGTTGACTTATCTAATCTATATTTTCAGTCATTCCTCTCCCTTTTTAATTTATTCTCAACTTTTGACGTATGAAAATAGTACTGTATTTTTTTTATTAATTTAATGTAGAAAGAAATATTTTTTTGTCTTATTAATTTTGATGCAAAAAAAGCAGTTTCTTTTTGTTTGATATATTTTTTGTATGTTTTTATCTATCAATGATTGAATGAAAAAAGTTTCATAAATATTTTGTTAACTTATTTTTGTTTAAATTGCTTTATAATAATATTTTTTTAATTTTTTAAAATATTGATTATGTAGAATATTATGTTCGAAATTTGAATACATAAATATTTATTTTGACACTAAATTAAATTATTAATTTTGTCTATCACAATATTATTTATTTTATATATTGGCTAAGTTATTTGATTGGCATATATATAGGACGCCAAAAAAGTTTGCACTTATCAAGGATTTGTTAAAAATATTAATATGTTAATTTTCTAAACTATCTAAGCTATTAATTATTTAGAGTACTGAATTTGATATTTAATTATATAGAGTACTAGGTTTGACACTTATTAATTTCTTAAATTGTATTGTAAAAGAATTAATTAATTTAATATTATTTATTTGTCACATAATTAACATATAAAAGATAAAAAAATCTACACCTACCAATGGTAGAATGAAAAATTCTCACGCATATTTTGTTATTTTTTTTATTTGTAATCTATTTTACATTGAATAATTGTGAATATCAATATCTTTTCACATTCTTCACCATATTTATGCTTTGTTTAGTTCTATGTTAGTTTTAGTTTATATCATTTGTTTTATCAGTGTCTTCGCATTCTTTACTATGTTCATATTTTGTTTAATTTTATATTAATTTTAGTTTATATTCTTTTGTTTTGAATATGTTATACTCTCAATAGTTTGGTTTTTACTTTTTTGTATTTTTTTGCTATGTTGTTATTCTCCTTTCTTCAACACTCTCGCCTCCGTCCTCTTTCATTGCCTTCATCCACTGTAATTGTAAATTTCATTCAATTTTACAGTCGTTACTACTTTCACGTATAACGTCCATTTATATCTTTTCTTCTCTTTAGTTGACTTATCTAATCTATATTTTCAGTCATTCCTCTCCCTTTTTAATTTATTCTCAACTTTTGACGTATGAAAATAGTACTGTATTTTTTTTATTAATTTAATGTAGAAAGAAATATTTTTTTGTCTTATTAATTTTGATGCAAAAAAAGCAGTTTCTTTTTGTTTGATATATTTTTTGTATGTTTTTATCTATCAATGATTGAATGAAAAAAGTTTCATAAATATTTTGTTAACTTATTTTTTTTTAAATTGCTTTATAATAATATTTTTTTAATTTTTTAAAATATTGATTATGTAGAATATTATGTTCGAAATTTGAATACATAAATATTTATTTTGACACTAAATTAAATTATTAATTTTGTCTATCACAATATTATTTATTTTATATATTGGCTAAGTTATTTGATTGGCATATATATAGGACGCCAAAAAAGTTTGCACTTATCAAGGATTTGTTAAAAATATTAATATGTTAATTTTCTAAACTATCTAAGCTATTAATTATTTAGAGTACTGAATTTGATATTTAATTATATAGAGTACTAGGTTTGACACTTATTAATTTCTTAAATTGTATTGTAAAAGAATTAATTAATTTAATATTATTTATTTGTCACATAATTAACATATAAAAGATAAAAAAACCTATACCTACCAATGGTAAAATGAAAAATTTTCATGCATATTTTGTTAATTTTTTTTAATTGTAATCTATTTTACATTGAATAATATTATTTTTTATTGATTATTAGTTCAACATATAACACAATAAATGTAGCAATATAAGAACTTTGTTAATTGATTTTTCAAATAATCTGGGACCTAAGATAAGAATTTTGTTAATTGATTTTGTTAATTTATTTTTTATTTTTAATCTATTTTATATTAGATAATATTATTTTATTAATTATTCGATTTACATATAACATTTAAATGTGGTAAGATAAGAACTATGTTATACATTTTTTATTGTTTCAACCTTTATGATTATTTTCTTCTCTTTATTTTTCTATCTCATGAGCCATGTAAGTTTTAATTTATTATTTTTCATATATATTATACGTCTAACAACAATATATAGAGTCAATACAGAGAATTGACTATGACTTTGGTGTCTAATTTTTTGGACTATATTAATCCTACAATAAACTATTTTGGAAACTAAATTATAAGGACAAAATAGACATAAAATTTGTTTTGAAAAATCCAATAACTTCCTACTAAAATGACAGTTTTAAAAAATGTAAGACATCTGCAAATTGCTAATAAATAAAAAGAAAATGAACTGGTATAAATATCAATATCTTCACATTTTTTATCATCTTCATGCTTTGTTTAATTCTATGTTAGTTTTAGTTTATATAGTTTGTTCTATCAATGTCTTCGCATTCTTTATCATGTTCATATTTTGTTTAATTTTATATTAATTTTAATTTATATCCTTTTGTTTTGAGTACGTTATCCTTTCAATAGTTTAGTTTTTACTTTTTTGTATTTTTCTTGCTGTTCTGTTATTCTCCTTTCTTCAACACTCTCGCCTTCGTCTTCTTCCATTGCCTTCATCAACTGCGGTTGTTAATTTCATTCAGTTTTACAACGGTTACTACTTTCACATATAACATCCACTTATATTTTTTCTTCTCTTTAGTTTACTTATCTAATCTATATTTTCAAGCATTCCTCTGCCTTTTTAATTTATTCTCAA
>NC_029794.2:30132847-30140088 GCF_000816755.2 Arachis ipaensis | reverse complement strand
ATGATTATTTTCTTCTCTTTATTTTTCTATCTCATGGACTATGTAATAAGTTTTAATTTATTATTTTTCATATATATATATTCTATTTTTTAAACCATTTTATTTTATTAGGTTTTTTAATTTATTTTATTGTATTTTTCTTTTACTTTAAAAATTTTAGGGATCTAATGATCTTCTGTTTAAACGATTCCAATTATATGATCAAGAAATAGTTCAAGAGAATATGTTTAAATTTTGGTAATTTATTAAGTCTAATTATTATATAAAAACTTAAAAATATTCTGAACTTAAAAAACTATTTAATAATAAAATTATGTTTGTTTAAAATCATAAAGAGAGACAGAGAGAGAAAGAGAAAATTAAAATTTTTTAACTAATTACAAAAATTCACCACCATCAAAGTTATTAAATTTGAGTATACTAAGTGAGGATTAATAAGAAGCAAACCAGAATGATAAATCTAAATTTTTTATCTCTCTTTATATAGTGTTTCATTTTAAGTAACTATTTTAAATGGATAGTATTCAAATGACTAACAAAATAATAAAAAGATTTGCATTAGATTATGAAAATTAATCTCATCCTTATAATACAATGGCATTATTTCAAAATATGTAAAATAAAATAATAAAGTACACTTAAATTAATGTGCAAAATAAAATAAATGTGAAACTTAGATAGTAGCAATCAAACATGAATAGCAATGGTTGCTTTTTGTCCCAAGGTACTATATTAAATTGTGACTTAAATTTATAATTATTAGTTAAAAAACTTACAATTATGTATTTTTTATTATTTTAGTTAAAAATAATATATTTTGATATTATTTTTTAGGAGACTAAAGTATCGTAACGTTTGGGGTAAATTCTATTTGTGTCCCTAATGTTTAAATCGTTCTATTTGTATCCCTAACGTTTGTAAAAGTGATTCAATGTTATCCTGCTGTCAATTACACATCATGAAATCGATGATTCACTCCAAAAAATAACTCATCAAAAGTTGAAACTAATTCCTACAACATTTACATAATTTACTTTTCTAGGGACATAATTGAATCTAAACACAAATAGTGGGTATAATATTAAAATCGAACACATCCAAGTGAGACCTAATTGAGAATGAATACATCCAAGTGAAAATAATTAAAAAATGTAATCTGATTTTTTAGTGTTTGTTTGGGTGCCATTATTTTGATAAAAAATATATTTTTTTTATTTTTTAGCGTGTTTGGCAAATTTCGAGTAGTAAAAGTAAAAGCATTAGAAAAATCAGAAAAACATCTTTTTTGAGAAGTTGTAATTTACATCTTTTTTTAAAAGATCTTTTTTCCTTAAAAAAAGATATTTTTTATATAATAAATAAACAAAAAAGTACTTTTATATTGTTATATCCAAAAATAATTGATAGATAAAAAGATCTTTTTGCATGAGATACCCAAACATAAAATTATTTTTACTTTTCTATAAGATCTTTTAAAAAAAGATAACTCAAAAAAAGATCTTTTCTTAAAAGTTCACCCAAACAAGCCCTTATTATAATTGATAGTAGGATAACATTGAATCACTTTTATAAACGTTAAGGATACAAATAGGACGATTTAAACGTTAGGGACACAAATAGGACTTACCTCAAATGTTGGGGAGAAAAACAATACTTTACTCTTTTTTAGGACAACTGACATCAAATTTTGATAATTTGAAACAAAATTTTAAATGTTTTATGTCTTACTTCTTTTAACAACTTCAACAACTCATAAAAGTTAGGGCAATTTACGTTATTAAATTGTTTCATCCTCAATATTACGCAAATGCATGGTTTCCAAATCTAATACGCAAATACATTAATTCACAATTCTATATAAACTGCTTTACAGGTGTGCATAAACCGCTACAACCAGCCGCGGTTTATGTGTATGCGTGTGTGAAGGTAAACCGCTATAGGCTATAGCGATTTCCGTATAGTGTGCTGCTATATAGTCAAATTATACAAAATTAAATAAAAATTAACTAAGTTCCATACAAAACTAAGTTCCATACAAAAGAACATGTATTAATAGAAATAATTAAAAATTTTATATGAATAATGAGTACTAAAAATTCCGTTACAAAAATATAATAATATGTATTAGAGAATATAAAAAAAATTCTAAAAAAACATATTACTATGAACAAACAAAATAAATGAAAAATTGATTAAAAAAATCAAAACTTATAAAAACTGATAATTATTCTTGATTTTTTTATTACAAATAAAATCGAATGGCAAAATTAGCAAAAAAATAATATTTTTTTAAATTGTTTTCAATTTAATAATTGAACAGAACGTAAAAACTACACTTAGTTATTTTCGGTGAACAAGAGTTAAAACATAGAAGTCATGTTTGTCTTTAAAGAAAAACAAAAATAGACAAACAAAAAATTCTGATATTTAACAAGAAAAGTCTAGTTAAAAAGATATTGCAGCGAGTACATAAAATCGACCATGATACATAAGCCTATATTAAAATCCACGAATATATTTATATATAAATATATAATAATTAATTTTAGTAATTTATTTTAGTATATAAATAATATTTTTAATCAAACATATACAAAATAAAAAGATACATGAGTATATAAAAATAGGGAGATATATAGGTGTATTATACACATAATATATTAAAACAGTATTTTTTGTTCTTGTTTTTGGTATAATTTACTCTCTAACTAAACTATATATGACTTCTATTAATTCTTAGAAAATAGTACAATTTACATTATTTTTTAAAAAATATATACATGTGACTTTTGTTTATTTAATTTTCAATAAAATTATTTGGTATAACATTTATATTTTAATTACAATATAAGGAGACGAAACTATATATATGTATTGAAAATTAATTTTAACTTTTTCAGTTAACATTTTTTGTTAAAATTTTTTTTGTTTTATTTTGATTTCTTTTTCATCTATTTGGAAGCAGAATCTCAGACTGAGAAAGGGGACAATAATCCCTTTAAATTTTAATTTTTTTTTATATAAATTATATATAAATTTTATTTTTATTTTTTTAAATTTTTATTTTTATTTTATTTTATTATAAAATTAATTTTTGGTTATTCTTTAATATTTTGCCTAGTTCCGTCATTGTATCTATATATTATTTTATCATCTAATTGTTGACTAAAAACTTTGGATTTTATCATCTAATTGTCCATTTTTTGTTTGAAATAGACACACTACATGTAAACCGCTATAGCCTATAGCGATTTACACTCACACACACGCTGCAGCGGTTTACACTCACACACGCACACACGTAAACCGCGGCTGGTTGTAGTGGTTTATGCACACCTGTAAACCGTTACTACCAGTAGCGGTTTATATAGAATTGTGAATCAATGTATTTACGTATTGGATTTGGAAACAATGCATTTGCGTAATATTGAGGGTGTAACAATTTAATAACGTAAATTACCCTAAAAGTTAACAGAATAGATGGTTACAAATCAAAGTGATAGACAAGATTAAAAGTTGCAATAATAATACTTGGTGATAATTAATTACGGTCGGGTGAAGAGAATGTGGAAGGAGAAGAAAAAAATGAGAAAGGAGAACAAGATAATATAATAATAGCGATGAGACAATACCAAGTACGTGTACAGAGAATAATAGTAAGAAAAAAAAGTGTTTGATATAGTAAGGAAATATAATAAAAATATAAATTAATAATTTTAAAAAAATAACAAAATTAAAGATAATTTAAAAAATTAAATATAAAATTAAAAAGAAAATTAAAATATTTTTTATCAATTGGAATTATGCATGAAGATAAATAGTGTTTTAAATATAAATTTTTATCTCGACTTTAAATTAAATACTATTAAAAATAAATAACTAAACTTAATAACGTTTATAAATAGTTAATTTGTAAATAATGTTTCAAAATTTTTATTTTGATTTTGTTATCCATAATAACAACATAATAAATTTGTTTAATATTTTATTTAATTTAAATTTATAAATTTTATACATTCTAAAAGTTAATTTGATAATTTGGGTAAAAATTTTAAATGCTTTATGTATTACTTCTTTTAGCGAAACTTTAACAACTCATAAAAGTTAACATAATAAATAGTTATAAATCGAAGTGATAAACAAGATTAAAAGTTGCGATAATAATCCTTGGTGATAATTAATTACTGTCGGTTGAAGAGAAGGTGGAAGGAGAAGGAAAAAATGAGAAAGGAGAACAAAGAAATATAATAATAGCGATGAGACAATGACAAGTATCTGTTTAGAGAATAATAGTAAGAGAAAAAGAATAGTGTTTAATATAGTAAGGAAATATAATAAAATATAGAGAAAATACCATTCCTCTCTCTTGTGAGATACTAAAATGATACTCCCCTCCCCTCTATTTATAAATGTATATTCGCATCCCTTATAACTTTTAAAAAACTTCCTCTTTAATCCGTTTTAAATTTTTTGTGATAATTAATGTTAACTTTATCCATTTTTTAAGAAAAAATTATTTTCATGGTATTTTCTCTTTTAAAAATGAGTATTTTGCCAAGCAAAATTTATTTTACTAAGCAAACTTTCTAAAGATACAATTATTAAAGAGTATTTTCTTAAGCAAAATTTAATGACAAAAAAATAAAATTTTTGTTAAAGGGTATTTTTGTAAAAAATAATTTATTTTTTCTTAAAAATAGATAAAGTTAACATTAGTTAACAAAAAAAAAATAAAATGGATTAAAATGAGGTTTTTTAAAAGTTATAAGGGAGGGAAATATACATTTTATAAATAGAGGGGAGGGGAGTGTTATTTTAGCATCTCGCAGGGAAGAGGAGTGGTATTTTCTCTAAAATATAAATTAATAATTTTGAAAAAATAATGAAATTAAAGAAAATTTAAAAAATTAAATATAAAAATAAAAAAATAAAATATTTTTTAACAATTAGAATTATGCATGAAGATAAAGAGTCTTTTAAATATAAATTTTTATCTCGGCCTCAAATTAAATACTATTAAAAATAAATAATTAAATTTAATAACGTTTATAAATAGTTAATTTGTAAATAATATTTTAAATTTTTATTTTGATTTTGTTACACATAATTTTTAATTGAATAATGTTGAAGTGTTTATATAATTATTTTTATGGTCAATAAATCTGACGGTTTTTCAAGACTCGAGAAGTTATTGATAAGGAAATGAATGATAAATTATGAATGATTTTGTCCAGATACACAATTTTTATACTCCCCTATTTTGTTTATTAATTATTCTTATAGTTGATATTTAAAAACGAAAAAAATAAGCATTCTGATTTCTTCTATTTTTTACTATTTATAAAAAAATGAAGGCCTCTTCATATTCAGATTCATATTTTGATCTACCACTTAAAAAAGATGAAGACAAATATGAATATTCATGACATTTAATTTTTAGTAAGTTAGTACATGGATATATCATAGGAATGTTAGTGTATTTATAGTATCATAGATAATCATCTTTTTTAGTATAATTTTACCTTTATTAATAGATAACCGTTTCTTTTATCTTAAAAATTTATCGGGATCTATCTTTTTACGTGAAATAAAGATAACAAGAAAAAAAATATAGAAAGACAGTTACTCAGGCTTGGTCTGGTAAATATAGAAAGACAGTTACTCAAGCTTGGTCTGGTAAAGTTTTTTGAAGAGGTGTTAAAAGCACAAGCTCCTCATTTTGTGTTTGATAAATCAAAAAGACCATGTGTTTATATTTTGTCAAGAATAGTAATAAAATTTTGAGAATTCACAATAATCTTGATGGCAATGCCAAAGAAATTATTGTGTAATTAGTGTTTATTGTTTTATTTTGTATGATATAATAGGTAAAAATAAAAATTAAATATAAAATGTGAGTCCATATATATTTTGTTGTTTTTTTTTTACTCCTATTAACCTCTTCTTTTACTGGGTCAAAAATTTGTTATAAATAACTATAAAAATAATAGCAAGTTATATAAAAATAAAATCACATATAAAAAAATAAAATAAAAGCTGAGATTTCATACCACACGCAATGTTAAATATAAATTTAATAATAAAAAAATAACTGAAAAAAATATATGTAGTAGATAATTTAGATGGAACATTATTTTAAAACGGTGGTGGAGAGTCAATATTTTCGACAGATGAATCATTAGGTGAAAATGATGATGAAATATTAGCGCTTGAAAATGGTGGTGGATGGTTCTAAAAGTTAAAAAAAAAGATAGCTTCTATTATTTTTTAATCGGACTCTAAGTCTTATTCAAATAAGCAACGTTAACACTGAACATTTTTTGTCACACATAATCTCTTATAAAATTAGATAAATGAGAGAAGTCACTCTTTTATCTATGAATCTTTAATTTTAATAAATTCAACTGTATTTAAGCTGGCAAAAGCTAGTGCACTCTAGATAAAGTAGGGAGTGTAGCACTCTTTAAAAGTTAATCTGTTATCAAAAGTAATTAGGTAAATTAAATTTATTTATTATTGTTATTTTTTTTTGTCATGGGCTGAACAAACAAACCGGCACTAACAAAAAAAAACTAATTCGCTCGTTTAACACAGGACTATCTTTACACTAGAAAATTACTCAGAAAAATTTGATCGACTTTCTCCGTTATTCTGTTATTGTTGATGCGATGTCTTCAAACATTTTCACTGTTTTGTTTGCTAGCAGGTGCTTCCACTATTGTTCTGTCTAGCCACAGATTTTGACGCTCTTGAACCCACCACATTCCACATCTACCATAAATGGACCTTCAAAGCCCGAAAAATTGCTGCCATAGAAAAGGAAGACGCTGTCTGTCGCCGCTGCTAGTTGGCTAACTCCAAACGTAAAACTGATTCTGTAGAAGAACTCGGTCTCCATGAAGGCGCATGATTCTCAGATGACAACGCAATTAGAGCACAAAATACATGACAGTTACAACAAGTCCATTATCTTTTATTTCAAATTATCCTCAACGTGTACGTAATAGAATGAAAAATTAAAATACAATTATATTTAAACAATTATTTGTATTATTTTTATTAATTTATTCAAAAAATAATTAAATTTTGAAGCTAATTGGTATAAAATATTACATATATAAAACTAAGAAAAATTTTTATTTGTATAAGAATGAGCCTAATAAATAATTATTTTATTTAATATATAATTAAGAGTATTTCTTTCTTTGCCAACGAGTTATAGTTCAAATGACATAGTCTCT
>NC_029794.2:30130506-30131717 GCF_000816755.2 Arachis ipaensis | reverse complement strand
TTTTTTTATTAACTTTTTTAAACATTAATTATTTATTTTACATACAATATAGAAATAAATGAATATAATATTTATTGAGTA
The DNA here is from genome assembly GCF_000816755.2 of Arachis ipaensis. Classification (NCBI taxonomy): domain Eukaryota; kingdom Viridiplantae; phylum Streptophyta; class Magnoliopsida; order Fabales; family Fabaceae; genus Arachis; species Arachis ipaensis. Next base: position 30,131,636 of record NC_029794.2, on the reverse strand, counting down.
GACGCAGTTACGTAAAAAAAAAATTATTGTCATAGTATTTGAACCAAAGAAAAAAAGTATTATTTTAAGAAAAACTAATAATATATTTTTAATAATATTCTTAATACAAAATAATAAATTTTAAATATTTTTTAAATAATATATATTAACTAAAATAATATAATTATCCCAAATAATATATTATAAATATAGTAAAATGACATATTTCAATAAAAAAATTGTTAATAAAAACTTATATGAATTTTTGTTTCGCACAAAATAAAATTATTATATGTTTGTTTGCTTTTTACGTTGTATATATATTTTTTTAATTAAATTAGTATAATACAAAATCTTTTATCATTCTGTTCATATTTAATGTTTAAATTTTGTTTCTCACAAAATAAAATTATATATATATAACACAAAATTTTTTATCATTGTGTTTATATTTAATATTTTAATTTTATTTCACATAAAACAAAATTTATTTAAAATTTAATATTATATACATAATATATATTTAATATTATTTTTTTTAAGATTCTAATATATCTTTTTTTTTAGATTTAGTTTATGAATTTTCAACTTATTTTTTATGTATTATTTATTTTAATTCTAAAGTCCAATATTTTTTTTTACAGACATGTTGTTTTTAATATTAATATACTATTTTTTTTATTTTGAACTTCAGCCCAATACCTGACACTTACAAAAAAAATTTAAAACTTATCAAAAAATGATTAACCTGATTAAAAGGTTACCTTTTTAAATTCAGACCATTCAAATAAAATATAATAAATGAAGAGTTCAGATTTACGAATTTACAAGGTGTGCAGCACTCTATATTTAACAAGGAGCGTTTAAGATTATTATTATTATTATTATTATTCCTTTAGAGGTTACAATTTGTTTGAATTAACATAGGCGTAAAATCTAAGATTATTATCGTACGAGAAAACCACAAAATATAATGTCAACGCCAAAAATATGACCAACTGATTGGAAATTGGAAAGTCAAACCCGATTTTGAAAGACATATTGCTGTCTTGGCTGATTTCACAAATGAAAACTCTCAGCATTTTTTAAACGATTTTGGTTGGTAAATAATGAAAATTTTGAATAATAATGAACTGAAAATTTAATTTAAT
>NC_029794.2:30129868-30130230 GCF_000816755.2 Arachis ipaensis | reverse complement strand
TACAAATAAAACTTTCAATAAATATTTTGTCGAAAATTTGTGCCTCCACAATATTATTGTTATCTAAATGAGTATAATGATCAGAATTCGTGTAATTATTGGACCCAATACACAAGCTCAAGTTCTTACCCTAAGCCAAGAGCACCCCTTGATAGAGCGTAGAGTTTCCATTGACATAGTCAACGGTGGTGTTGACCACGGTTCAAAGTGTTCCGTCAACGATCTGGTCAAAGATGGCTGAATTTGGCGTCGTTCGTAATGAAAGTAGCGGGGGTGTAGCGGTAAGGGAAATGCACTGGTGTAGATGTTATGGAATTTGTCTTTGCTAACAGGGACGGATTTATTCTTGTGGGTGTGGGCAA
>NC_029794.2:30124666-30129707 GCF_000816755.2 Arachis ipaensis | reverse complement strand
CACAAATTGAAAGCTTCATATTAGATATCTATTATAATGATCAATTTTTAAATTTAAATAAGATTGATGTTCTTTTTTAAAAATCGATTCGAAAGAATATTATCTATCCATTTATGTTTTTTCTTTTAAAATTAGCTTTAATTTTTTCATAATAACTACACTAATTGAATGAACTTTTTTAACTATGAATATCATCAAGAACTAATTGTACGAAAATTGAATTTTAAATAATTGTTTAATGACATATACAAAAAAAAGACACTTTGATTATATTGTCAAAGTTTCAAAATATGAAATATAAAAAATTAAATTTTAAATTATATGTTATTATTTAAATTACCATTTTAGTATTTTAATTTGTAATTAGATATTTTGAAACCTAATCATATTTTACAATAAATTTTAAAATATAAAATACACATTAAAAATAAATTAAATAATATATATATTTATACACAAATTTATAGTAGATAATTTGATAGTTAATTTTTTATATAAACATAATATTTTTATTATAAAAATTATTATCATGTTATATATATTTTTGTAACACCCTAACTTTTAGCACGTCACGATCGTACCAAAAGTGAGGCATTACTGACCTGTTTTCCGTATTTACTATTTAATACTGAACCTTTAGTTCGATTTTGCGTTTCAATTTTTAGGAAAAAGCCGAAAAATTTTATTTCTATTAATTAAAATCATATATCAAAGATCTCCAAGTAAGACTAGTCACATAGTTATTAATAATATAAATATTATACAAAAAAATTCAAATAAAACTCACTTACAACTCTTATCTCTCTGTATAAAATAAAATCTTAAATAATAAGGGCGAGGAAATTCTATTAAAGCAACTCAACAAATAAAATTAACTTAAATAAGACTAATATTCGCCCACAGCTTCAAACTGAATCTTCAAAACTGTGTCACTGAAAGGGTGAAAGATTTTGGGGTGAGACGTTCTCAGTAGGGAATATGAATGCCGTAAAAGTAATAGATATAATGCAAATAATTAAAGTAAAACTATTTTGTTAAATCTTTGGAAATACTTTTTACTATTACTTTATATAATTAATTACCTTCTTTAAATTTCTGAACTTAAGACAAGTTTCAATCACAACCTCAGTTCTCAGTCACCTCAATACATAAACTAATAGGACAGGAAACAGATCAACAGACAAACAAATAGCAATAAGACAAACAGCACAATCACAGAGAGACAAGATAAGCAAACACAATCAAATGCAAATGTGCAAACAATGATGATGCATGTCTAGTCCTATCGCAGGTAATGAGCTCATTTGTCGGTTTCGACCCGCACCCGATGCAATCCGACTCGCAAGTCAGATAAGGTATTCCAGCGACATAACCTTTGCAAGTTTCTACTTCTTGCAGGCGCTGATTCTTCAGCTGAAGTATGCCGAACATGACCTCTGCAAGTACTTGCAGGCGCTGATTCTCCAGTTGAAGCATGTGCCACTTTCTCCTGAAAGTCATTCCATACATACGGGCATCTCCGCAATACAATCATTCATACATAAAGCCCACGACTTAACATTCTCACATCGGCACCCTAACTAGTTACTTTTCGTCACCCTCTCGTGACTTTTTATTCATTTCATAATCACACGTGCCATGTTCTCTTTCCTCTTTTCTTCTTTCTCTTAACAAACCGAACTCAAATAATAACTTGAAACAAAATCTATTCTCAAAAAAACTGAATGTAAAACCTTATACTTTCTTAATAAATCAAACTGAAAATAAGACTTTCTGTAATAACTTGAAATCAAATAGTTTTCAATAATTGAAACGTTTTCTTTGAAACTGAGCCACTTTCTATTTTAATAAAATTCAGACCTTTCAAATCTTATGTTATTGAGTCAAACCAATTATTAATAAATCAAATCAATAATTTCTCAAGATAAGCTTATAAAATAGATTTTAAAAATGAAATCACTTTTCGTATATTTTTACAAAAATTGGACAGCATCTCCCTTTAAAATTGGACTTCACCACCCTTTTCGGGTCCCAACCGAAATCATTCTCAATTTTTTTTCAATCATTTCCAATAACTCAAACTAATTCCAATATCAGAAATCATTTTCAAATCTCAATTCAATACCAACAAATCAAACCAAAACCAATCTCACCAGTTAATTACTCACAACAACGAAACCAGTCATAATCACAGGCATAATTTAACCAATTTCATCACATTTAATTATATTCACAATTACTAACAATATCAATTTCATCAATTTTCATCAGTTAATCAAACGAGACATTTATGAATTATTTGCAGTTATTCACTAAACTTCAATGGCATTCATAAATTAAAACAGTTAATTTTGAAATAAATCCCCTACTTCTGTACGAAATCAAAATCAAAGAAGATTTCGAAAAATTTTTTTGACCGAGCTGCTGAAGAAAAAAACGTCAGAAATTGCCTGTGCCTCCTAAAACTCCAATTGGCCGAACTCAAGGAGAAGGGGAGCTACGTCACCATCAACTTCTACCAAATAAAAATAACGTCAATATGTAAAGGAGGAGAATATGAACACTTTTATCGAATTAGATTTTTAATTGGAGTTACGTATCAAAAAAATCGAAAAAAGAAAATAGAAGGAACTCACGGTTTTCACCATGAAATTCGGCCACTCTCTCCTTTGTTTGGATAACATGCAAGCTCGGTTATTGCACAATGAATGTGCTTAATGGATTTGATGATGATTTGGGCAAAGAAGAATGGTTAGATGTCACCTTTAGATATATATATATGTAATGAGGCATAAGCCACGTTTGGCTTTAATGAAGGATGATTATATTATTATATAAACTTAATGAAGTGTCATGGTTGTATATGTGCATTTATGCATAAAAGTCACGTTCTCAAATCCATTCTCCTTAGCTTATTCCCTTTAATGATTTTTTTTTTGTGACTTAAAAGAAAATAAACAAAAATTAAGAAAGAAAAAAATAAGAAACTGCTTAAGAAAAGCAGTCCCGCTGAACTCATTATAATAAAATTATTTAAAAATCCTAATTAATTTAAATTTCAATTATCATAAAATCAATTATGTAAAATATTTTATCATAACAAAATCATATAATAGTCTTAATTAATCCAAATTCAAATGGTAATAATAATTATAAAAGTCAATTTAATTTTGCTTATCAAAATAGTTTCTAATAAATAGTTCAAACTAATAGAATAAGTCATAATTAAATTAAACTTTAATAATAATAAAATTTTATTTAATTATTTTTGTTAACAAAAATAATTTTTTTTAAAAAAAATATCTCAATATAATATAATAATTTATAAATAATTAATTATTTGATTTTTAAAATTTGGGGTCTTACAATTTTGTCCCCTATCAAAATTTTTTGGATTTGTCATTGTTTGCTATAGATGAACAGCGGTGCGAGATACGATTTTGGCAGTGTCGACGAGAGGTAAGCTACTACAGCGTGTACGAAAATTAAAAGGTTGTAATGAGATTAAGAATAACGATACATAATATGAATATATTTTTTGGTGACTTAATATAAATATATTTAATTGTTAATCTTAATTTTTTAAATTTTAAAATTTAAAATTAAATAATTAATTAATAATTTAATTTTTATTTTTAATTTTATTTTTTTAATATATTATTCACATTATTTACCATCATCTTATTTTCTTGTACTTTCTCTTTTTGAAATTTCCATGAGGTGCTCATGGGTGTTAATTAATTGTCACTGGCAAGTGAATTTTCGCGATTGTCAAAATCTTCACGCTACAATCAAATAGTAATACAAGTAAGGAGTGACTCTCTTTTCATTGGCGCAAATTCTCCATGAACCCTAGTAGTAGTAGTTAATAATCATCATCATCATCATCATCATCGTGGACAAGGACAACATAGTAGCATGCCAATATGCATTTTTTTTTTTTTTGGGGTCAAGATTCGAGAAAATTTGGAATATATCAAAAGCCAGTCTCATACATATACTTCAGAACAATTCATTTAATACAAAGAAAAATTATAAAATACAGAAAATCCTCGGCTAGCTGTAACAGCAGCAACCCAAAAAAATGCCTCAACTACCAAAACAGAAACAAAAATATGACACAAACCCCCCAAGCAGAGAAACTTGAACCTCGACCTCGAACATAAGTAAGGAAAGAATAATGCATTAAAATTCCGCAAGAGGTAGCAATTGAGCAAACATGTTCTGTAACACAAGACATATTTCATACATTCACTCTATAGAACATTAAAACAAAAAAATTTCTTTTGAGTGCTATATAAAACAGGTTATACAATAATAATATCTAATGAAAGTTTTTCCATTACTGATGCTACCTTCCGCATGATGTCAACAAAACGAAGTGCAAGGACATTCAGAACATCATTGATAAGATCGGGATGCTCTTGCAAATAGAAGTGAACAGCCTTGTAATACAACTCCACATTTGCAACTTTGACAATGACATCTTTGAACTGCAGGTGATCCCATGCTTCAGGCGAATGGTTCATGATGTTGGTTGCAGCATTATCGAACTCATCATATTGGATATACAAATAGGTCAGTTCCTTCCAATGCTCATTATTGAAGCAACCTCTATTTTGGTAATATTCACTAACTACTTCCAAGTCATCCACCTATAAAATTCACAAGAACAATCAACATATTAAGCATAGGAAATACAATAAACTCACTAACAGAACTTAAACGAATATCATTTTCCCATTACAATCTGAAAGCTCATTATTATGAACTTTCCAAACTGAGCCAGTTAAAATATTGACAGAAAACAACATACTACCTGAACAATAATGTTGAGTCCACATATTTGGGCCAAACGGCATCAACACATGCAAAGCAAACTTCTTTCCACGTTTTGGCACTGTTAATATAGTTATTTTTTGTGTTTATAAAATGTATTTCATGTTGGAAATTTCTTTTGGGTGAAGACCGAGGCTGATTTTTTTATATGAAAATTATTGTTGTATTATTTTCGGTTAGGAAGAAGTGCCGTGTTTTAATT
>NC_029794.2:30122110-30124171 GCF_000816755.2 Arachis ipaensis | reverse complement strand
ATTGAAAAATCAGTTTTATGTTATAAAAATTTAAAAAATTAAAGTTCACAAACTAAAGGATTAAATTTGTGTTAGTTCACAAATAGAAGGATTTGTTTTAAAAATTAAAAAAAAAAGTTGAATTTCAGATATTAGACCATCAGATTTGTTATCTCCATATAAAAAAACACACCAACTTTTATACATTGTTCAAAACCACTAATATACATCCAATATCAAAATTAAAAAACAGAAAAGTGAAGATTATAACTAAATTTAAAAAAAAACGTGCATTATACATGATATTTTTTTTTAAATATTTTTTTATTGTAAAACAAATAATGTTTATTCTTCGCCTAATTTCTCTTTGCACTATAGTATTACCCTTTTATGTTATAATAAATGTGTTATATTTTCTTGTGTTTTTAATATATTTTATATTTTTTTTATTATCGTACAAACCTTACTTGTTATTATTTAGGTGTGTTAGTCACATTTTCTCTGTGTATGTTTTTTATATTTTATATTTTTTTATCATTGTACAAACCTCACTTGTTATTATCTAGGTGTGTTAGCCACATTCTATGTATTTTTTTATATTTTATATTTTTTTAATTATTGTTAAGACCTCACTTATTTCTATCTAAATGTGTTAGTCACATTCTGTCTATGTATATATTTTATATTTGGAAAAGTCTAAGGGCAGCAACTTTGTTAAATTCTGGTCAGTATGTAACCAACAAAGAAAAGTAAACCATTGGATGAAATCTTACACCAATCTCATACCATTAAAACCATCTTGATGACTATTTGATGACTACAAATCACAAAAATTGCTGCCCCTAGTATTCCTCTTTATATTTTATATAATATTTTTATCATTGTACAAACCTCACTTGTTATTATCTAAGTGTATTAGCCATATTTTATTTGTAACAACCTTTTAGAATACATTAAAATTCACTACATAAATTTATAATGAGATATAATATTTGATTATAGTGTACACAAATAGAATCCAAAATCCAAATACAAGATATATGCATATATATATTCGCTAGAAATATAACATACTATTAAAAGTATTTATAAGAAAAATCTACAAATTATTCATATACAACTTGTAGAATACACACATTTAAAGGAGTTTGTTTGCTTTCTACGAGTGCCTACTGAATTGAATATGAAACCACATGCATGATATATAGATAAAGTAAGAATTTAAAATCCTTATTATATATAAATAGTATTTTTTTTATTAGTTCTAGCTAAAAATAACGTAGTTATCATCACAAATTCACAATCTTAAGAAATAATTCTTTTAATGCAATTGAAATATATATAATGATATGATGTTTCTATATTTTAATCTTAATATAATTTGTTATAAGCAATTGATAGTAAATAGGTAGCATCATTGTAAAAGAATAATAACAAAAGAAGCTAAAGATTAAATGTCTTTTAGCGAATAATTTCATACCATTATATATAATCTTACACTATCAAAATACTAATAATAACTAATTAATAACTATAAATTATAAAATTTACTGATTTCTAACGCTCCTTAGAAAGTCAATCTTTTGATTCGAAAAATCCTTATCCCAAACACACCACAAAACATGGACTTCCACCGGTTTCACAATAAATTCAGGTCAATGCTAATATATTGGCGGAGTGCTTCCACCCAGCCAACTAGCCGTAAGAAGTGCTGTTCCGTTGCCGTCGCCTTTACGATTTCGTGAACCTCCTCGGCTACCACACTTAGCGGCTTCTCCACTAGCTCATTTATTGGTTTGCCACCAAATGGAATGGAAAGCATGTTTCCAAAGTAAGAACTCATCATTGCTTCCTTCTTGTCATTGCTCAACCTCCTACTTCCATCAAGGATTACACCCATCTTGGCAACTCTCACCCTTTTGTTGCAACCTATATATATTGTATTATTGGATCTCAAGTTGTGAATATATTACACAGGAATACTATAGGATTGCAGAATATATTATTTTTGGTTAATAGTTAATCAGTATTATTTAAAAATATAAGTTATATATTATTAGATTGTTAGAATAAAAGAAGTGA
>NC_029794.2:30121026-30122104 GCF_000816755.2 Arachis ipaensis | reverse complement strand
AAAATTTAATTATATATTATTACGTTAACAAAAGAATTATTATTTAAATATTCATTTAAATGCTAAGAATTTGATTAGATATCAGTGTAAAATATTTTAAAATAACGGTTACAAATTTTGATATACACTAAGTCACTAATATTGTAAAATGTACGCAGTTATATGTGTATATATATTTTTTTTCTTTTTCTTTCTATCGAGGATATATAGTTAATTTGTTATTAGTTTGACAAAAATAAATTGTGGTAACAAAAATATAGTTTAATAAGAATAAAAAAGATATACAGTTAATTATCATGTAATTTCTTAACAAAGCCAAGCAACTTCATACATGTATCAAGTATAATTGTATTTTGTATATATAAGGTTATGACTTATGATACTAAATTTTGCATAATTTACCATAACCAGTTTCGGAGGAAATAGCGCCTGAAGCTACCAACTTCCACAAGAACGTTGATATGGACTCAAGTTTTGTGGGCTTAGCACTATTTGAGGTTGCAAGTGTCTGTATGTGATTGAGTTGTTCAACGGTGATGTAGTATAAAAGACAGATGACTGGGCCGACATCGGGCTTGGTATTTGGCTCGGGCTTGGATGAAGGGGGGAGATCCGTATGGGGAACATACATGGTACACGCGGTCAATTGAAGGGTTGATTGAAGGTGGGCGTTGTGGGCTGAGGCGGGAGGAACGAAAACAAGGTTGATGAGTTAAGATGGTGGGCTTTGTGGGCTGTGATAGTTGGGCCCATGATACCAAAAACATGTTTGCACTATAAGCATCTGCCATGCGATGGTCAAAACTACATGCTACTACTAATTTACCAAACTTTAATGAAGTTGCCTAGTTCAAAAACTTCTTTGGCAGAGGTAGACGCAATCATCAGAGACATTCTCCATCTGCTGAATGAGGCTCCAAATATGGGAGTTACCTGAACTCTAAGAAACGGAAACAACTTAGCTCACCAACTGGCAGCGATAGCAGTGAGAAATGGATTACAGAGGCAGTGGATAGTCAATCCACTTACTCAAATCAAGAATACAATTAGAACAGAAGCAGGGTTCGCAACACTTCAG
>NC_029794.2:30107168-30120972 GCF_000816755.2 Arachis ipaensis | reverse complement strand
AGGAGCAAAATTCACAAAATCATACCAATTTGGTTCCATTTTCAACAAGCCATCAAAGACAACACAGAGAAGAGATTTTACCTGTGAGAGTGGGTGTTGAACCAGGGGAGAGTGAAGAAGCTGGAGTGGATGATCAGACTCGAGCATTTGGAATGCTTAGGTAAGAAACTGGGAACTACAACGAACCAATAGAGACAGGGAGAAGGGCCCTTGGTAGAAGTCGCTGGCAGCCTCAATGCAACTTGGGAGGTGCCACGGGAGGGGACGACAGGAGTCACCACAGGGCAGGAGTAAGAATTTTCTTAGAGAAATGGGCAGAACACCCTCGGGAGAACGGAACCACTTGCGCTTTGGAGTGAGAAAGCAACAAGCCAGGCGAAGCACAAATGGCCACCATTGAAGACAAGGAGCAGCCTTCTCAAAGCAGAGGAGACGCAGTTTTCACGACCTTAAGAAATTAGCACCTGCAGTATCCGACTGAAGTCACTGATGAGGATCCGGGAGCTCGTTTTCATCCACATGCAACAATAGGCTGAAAGCTTTGGAAGATCTCTGGTTGAAGGTGAAGAAGAAGAAGAGAGGATAGGGTCGGGTTGGGGGTGGGTCTCTGTGTGGGCAGTTCTTCGGGTCGGTTTGAGTTCTGATTGTGTGGGCCAGGTCATTTCTTTTGGCCTTAGGCCATGTCCAAAAAAAAAAATGAAGTTGCCTAGTTGCCTACACAAATTGATTTAAGTGCATCTTTAATTACAATAATCAAACCAAAATATAAGTAATTAAGTATTATCATTTTTTTTAAACCGGAGATTTTTCTGTAAAACTGTTTTAATAAAATAATAATTTTTAAGTAACCGAAATAGATTCAAAATTTAGAAGTTTTAATTTGAGAATATAAAGATAAAATTTGATTTCAATGAATCTTTCTAAGTTGAAAAATGTATCTTTTGCGAAAGATTTTTGTAAAAATGTGTACCGGTGCTTAAGTCGGCAGTACTGGCTCTGGTATGTCCGGTACCGTGTTTTAATAAATATAAGATTTTAAAAATTTAATTTATTGTTTTGAAAGGACAATATTAATTTAAAGTTGAAAAGCGGGTGCTAATTTTAAAGGTTTAGCCCAAAGTTGGGCCAAACGGGTTAAAAATGCTAACGAGTTGTACCGGGCCTAAGTTGGGCCCAATCCGAACATATATAAGTATGTAAATGAACCCAAATAAGCTCATAACACACTTGAAACCAAACTCTAGCAGTTGAAAAAGAAGAGTGAAGAGAAGAGAGAAAGCACTATTCATCATCCACTTCCAGTGGCCATAACTTGAGTTACGGTACTCCGATTCGCGTGCGTTAGCGGCTACGCGAAGCTCTCACCGAGTCCGTTAGTTCCATCTAGATTGTGTAGGTAAAAATTCGAAATTTTCTCTCTTTTTCTCTATCCTAAGAAATTCGAAATTCAAGGTTTGAGTTTTGAGTGGATTTTGTGTTTTGGTTATTTAGGTACTAACCATTAGTGAGGAATTGTTGGATTTCATCCTCAATTTCTGTGGATTAGGTGAGGTTTATCATAAACCCTTGTAATTTGGTATATTATGAATATTAGGTTTTGATTTTTGATATATATATATATATATATATATATGTTGTTAGTTTGAGCTTTGGTGCTTGTTGGAGTTGCTTCGGCTTTTTGGAAGCTTGTGGGATCTAAGTTTTGGTGTTTTGCACATATTGAGAATCGGCCAAGGTATGGTTTCGGTTTTCTCGATGTAATATGTAATATTTCTAGACACTTAGGCTAGTGGCCTTTAGGATAGGACTGAATGATGTGGGTGTATAATCAATTGTATGTGAATATTTTGATTGATGATGATGATGATGATGATGATGAGAGTTGAATGAGTTGTATGTGGAAAAGTATGATTTTGATGATAATATGATGAATGTTGGTGTAATTATGATTGATAATGATTATGACTTGGATGATGATGAATTGATGATAATGTGTCTATTTGGATGGAAGTTTAGAAATATGTAACGTTAATAATTGATGACAATGGTGAGTAGTAATATTGACGTTAATGAGGTTAATAGAAATTGAGAAATGGGAATTAGGTTAGATTTAGAATTGTTGAGTGAGTGAGAGGGATGTGTGACTAAGAAAATGGTTGAAGAAGTATTTGGTATGAATGTTGGATTATTTTGGTATGGTTAAAATGTGATTGAGTTGGTTTTGAATTGAGAGCTTTGGTAGAATTTGAGTATTTAACGTTTTTAGTAAAAATAGATTTTTGATAAAATTTGATAGATCACATCTTGAGCTATAGTTTTTGAAATTGAATGAATTTTATATCAAATTAATGATAATTCAAAGAGCTTTAAAACGGTATAGATTTTGTAGAAATCTAAATTTAGTAGAGAAAGATATGATTGTTGGAAGTTTGGGTAAAAAATATGAAGTCTGTCATGTTGCAGAAATTGTAAATTCTAGTTTGTGTGCGCACGCACACTGCTGTGTGCGCACTCTGATCAGTGGCTATACTTTGACTTGTGCGTACGCACACGCAGGGAAATGCCTATTGTTGGGAGCGCTAGCACACTCTGGTGCGCGCACACACCCTGCAAAATTTACAAGCTATGCGTACGCACACCCTCGTGTGCACGCACATGCTGGGAGGTGCAGTCTCTTCAGGGCGTTCGCACGTATCCGTGCGCGCATTTAAAATGAAAATTTTTACCTCTTGTACGTACGCACACTTCCATGCGTACGCACACTTCTCGAAAATCCTTCTGGGCGTGCGTACACACAACCCTATGCGTGTGCACACTGCCCTGTTTTTCAATGAAAACCTTATTTTTAACTGTTTTACCTTTCCAGCAAGCTTGCAAACTTCCACAGCACTTTTGAAAAAGCTTTTTACTAGTTTTTGGATCTTGGATCGAGGAAGAAATAATAAGTGAATACGAAGGGGTATTTTAGTTATGAGTTTAGAGCCGGTGACATAGGTTTGGAAGGTTTGTGTAATCTCTAGCTTGAATTGGCGAATGTTGAGTTGTGAAGTTTATGGTTGAAGAGATTTTTGAGAAACGAGAATGCTTATGATTAATTTGAAAAGTTGGAAACCGGTGATGGGATGGTTATGATGAGTTGAGAACTTGGAAAGGAATAATGAGGAAATTATTGGATTATATGGGAGTGTGCGGAGCCTATATCTCCGGCGTGGCAGTTTGTCTGCTGCATGAGTGTGCGGAGTCTATATCTCCGACGTGGCAGTTTCTCTGCTACAAGAGTGTGCCCAACACTATATATTTGAAATGAGTTATAATGAGATAGTTGTTGTTGTTTCCTTCCTTGCTGCATGAGTGTGCAGAGCCTATATCTCTGGCGTAGCAGACTCCCTACCGCATGAGTGTGCGGAGCCTATATCTCTGGTGTGGCAGAATTTTTCTGCTGCATGAGTGTGCAGAGCCTATATCTCCTGGCGTGGCAGGAAGGCTACATTCGGGAGGATGTGTCGGGTTGGCATTCATGGACCGACAAGTGATATCACGAGCCATTTAGGACTGGCATTCATCATGTGCATATCCTATATGTTTGTTTGCTTTGCCGACTTGTATTGTTTGCCTAATTGCATAAAATGTTTAATTGTTTCTTGCTTTACTTGCTATATATGATATTTACTTGTGCTCTACTTGTCTGTATTACTTGTGTTTTCTGTTGGGATTGGGGAGGTTTGGTAGGAGGTGGCGATGGGATCGTACGGAGGTTAGGTTGGCGAAGGCTGTGGGATATAGTGGTGTGATTAGTACTAGTTAGAAATCTCCTAATATTAAATGACCCTATTTATTATTTATGGTTTAAGTTCTTTATTTTGCTAAGCTTGGATATCTGTTTGGTATGAAGCTCTAGGATTGCCTCTGGTGTCCCGGGGTCTTACATCTTACATCACTAGGTACTGTTTGCATACTGAGAACCTCCGGTTCTCATTCCATATTTTGTTGTTATTTTTCAGATGCAGGTCGTAACCCACCTTGGTGAGCTACTTGGTGGTGACAGAGCGGAGAATCTTTATTCCATTTTGGAGTCTTTTGATTATTTTGATTAGTTCTCTCACTTTTGTATTTACATTTGCCTTAGAGGCTTACCTTGAGAGAGAGATATTGTATATGCTGTTTTTCCTTTCAAAACTCTATATTGTCCGTATATAACTAGCCGGTTAAACTCCGCGGGTTGCATCTAGAACTTTATGACTATTCTACTTATGTATCTATATTTTGTGCCTCGATTAGAGTAGTTTCGTGTGAACGTTTTACGCTTTTGAAACTCTATTTTTGAGCATTATTTCTTCATCGGGCTTCTAGAATTACTATTTCCTTCTATATATATTAATGTATAAGCCTTAAAATTGTTGTGACCTCTGATTAACCTTTGCTTTACGGCATGAGGTAAGCCTTACTAGGACCCAGTTGGCTTAGTTTTACCTTATGGAAGGTTGTCGTAAGTTTGGTTGAACTTAGAGATTCGTTAGAGGGACCAATGGAGAAGGAGGCTTTTGATGCATGTAGCCGAGTAATCTGGACTCTTAGTGACAAATAATCAGAGTGACGCAGTGAAAGGAGAGAGGGAGTATCGACACGGTAGAACACTTCGAGGAGGATATATCGAGTAATTTGAATTTTCGAGGGTAAAAATTTTATTAGGAGGGGAGAATGTAAGAACCGGAGTTTTTCACGTAAAATTATTTTAATAAAATAATAATTTTTAAGTGCCCGAAATAGATTCAAAATTTAGAAGTTTATATTATAATGTTAGTTTGAGCCTTGGTGTTTGTTGGAGTTGCTTTGGCTTTTTGGAAGCTTGTGGGATCTAAGTTTTGGTGTTTTACACATATTGGGAATCGGCTAAGGTGTGGTTTCAGTTTTCTCTATGTAATATGTAATATTTCTGAACACTTAGGCTAGTGGTCTTTAGGATAGGATTGAATGATGTGGGTGTATGATCAACTGTATGTGAATATTTTGATTGATGATGATGATGATGATGATGAGAGTTGAATGAGTTGTATGTGGAAAAGTATGATTTTGATGATAATATGATGAATGTTGGTGTAATTATGATTGATAATGATTATGAGTATGGATGATGATGAATTGATGATAATGTGTGTATTTGGAAGGAAGTTTGGAAATATGTGACGTTAATGATTGATGACAATGGTGAGTAGTAATATTGATGTTAATGATGTTAATAGAAATTGAGAAATGGGAATTAGTTTGGATTTAGAATTGTTGAGTGAGTGAGAGGGTTGTGTGACTGAGAAAATGGTTGAAGTGTTTGGTATGAATTTTAGATTATTTTGGTATGGTTAAAATGTGATTGAGTTGGTTTTGAATTGATAGCTTTGGTAAGCGCTAGCACACTCTGGTGTGCGCACACACCCTGCGAAATTTACAAGCTGTGCGTACGAACAACCTCGTGCGCACGCACACGCTGGGAGGTGCAGTCTGTTCAGGGTGTTCGCACGTATCTGTGTGCGCGTTTAAAATAAAAATTTTACCTCTTGTGCGTACGCACACTTCTATACATACGCACATTTCTCGAAAATCCTTTTGGGCGTGTGTACGCACAACCCTATGAGTGCGCACATTGTCCTGTTTTTTCAATAAAAACCTTGTTTTTAACTGTTTTACCTTCCCAGCAAGCTTATAAACTTCCGTAGCACTTTTTAAAAACCTTTTTACCCGTTTTAGGATCTTGGATCACGGAAGAAATAATAAGTGAATACGAAGGGGTATTTTAGTTATGAGTTTAGAGCCGGTGACATAGGTTTGGAAGGTTTGTGTAATCTCTAGCTTAAATTGGCGAACGTTGAGTTGTGAAGTTTATGATTGAAGAGATTTTTGAGAAATGGGAATGCTTATGATGAATTTGAAAAGTTGGAAACCGGTGATGGGATGGTTATGATGAGTTGAGAACTCAGAAAGGAATAATGAGGAAATTATTGGATTATATAGGAGTGTGTGGAGCCTATAGCTCTGGCATGGCAGTTTGTCTTCTGCATGAGTGTGCGGAGTCTATATCTCTGGCGTGGCAGTTTTTCTGCTGCATGAGTGTGCGGAGCCTATATCTCTAGCGTCGTAGTTTTTCTGCTGCAAGAGTGTGCCCAACACTATATATTTGAAATGAGTTATGATGAGATAGTTGTTGTTGTTTTCTCCCTTGCTGCATGAGTGTGCAGAGTCTATATCTCTGGCGTAGCAGACTCCCTGCTGCATGAGTGTGCAGAGCCTATATCTCTGGGCGTGGCAGGAAGGCTACATCCGGGAGGATGTGTCGGGTTGGCATTCATGGACAGACAAGTGATATCACGAGCCATTTAGGACAGACATTCATCATGTGTATATCCTATATGTTTATTTGCTTTGTCGACTTGTATTGTTTGCCTAATTGCATAACATGTTTAACTACTTCTTGCTTTACTTGCTATATATGATATTTACTTGTGCTCTACTTATCTGTATTACTTGTGTTTTCTGCTGGGATTGAGGAGGTTTGGTAGGATGTGGCGATGGGATCACATGTAGGTTAGGTTTGCGAAGGTTGTGGGATACAGCGGTGTGATTAGTGCTAGTTAGAAATCTCCTAATATTAAATGACCCTATTTATTATTTATGGTTTAAGTTCTTTATTTTGTTAAGTTTGGATATCTATTTGGTATGAAGCTCTAGAATTGCCTCTGGCGTCCCGAGGTCTTACATCTTACATCACTGGGTACTGTTACAGTACTGAGAACCTCCGGTTCTCATTCCATACTTTGTTGTTGTTTTTCAGATGCAAGTCGTAACCCACCTCGGTGAGTTACTTGATGGTGACAGAGCGGAGGATCCTTTTCCTTTTTGGAGTCTTTTGTTTATTTTGATTAGTTCTCTCACTTTTGTATTTATATTTGTCTTAGAGGCTTACCTTGAGAGAGATATATTGTATATGCCGTTTTACCTTTCAAAATTCTGTATTGTCTGTATATAACTAGTCGGCTTAAACTCCCACTACAAAAAATTCTGGTAAAAACGGCAGTTTTTCTTTGTATTTACGACGGTTTGAACCGTCATTATTACCAATAATGGCGGTTTCGTAAAGCGACATAATTTTGGGTGCCATTCTGGTTATTACGGCGGTTTTCTGAAAATTGCCATAATTTCCTGGGTTAAAACGGTGGTTTTTGAATAGGTTAAAATGGCGATTTTTGGATAGTTTAAAATGGCGGTTTGAACCGCCATTATTACCTTGATAGAGTAGCGTTTTGGTTGGTTAAAACGGCGGTTCAAATCGCCGTTATTTACAGGGTTAAAATGGTGGGTTTTGGATAGGTTAAAACGGCGGTTTGAACCACCATTATTACCCTGACAGAGTGGCGTTTTAGTTGGTTAAAATGGTATTTTTGAACTGCCATTTTTACCCTGACAATAGCATTTTGGTTGGTTAAAATGGCATTTTTGAACCGTCGTTTTACCCTGACAGTGACATTTCTTATCGTTTAAAAAAACAATTTTTACCGTCATTTTTATCGCGTTAAATAAATGTGATTAAAATTTCACAATAGCAAAAAATCATAATCCATAAATGAAATATTATATAGCTCATAAACAAAAGATTAATATAATATATAATTTTTTATTATTGAAAATCAAAAGTAATAACTCCTATACAAAACCTTGTCTTACTAAACTTACCAAAATACAAGCATTGCAATAAACACTAATCAGTCAAATCTACCATCTAATTCCCTAAACTATCTTAATATCTAATAATGTATTTAAACGGAATATGAATATGTATTTAAACTCTTGCTGCTGCAGCCCTTCTATATCAGTTCTGTACTTCATATGCAAATGTGCAATCATCTGTTCTTGCATGAGAACAGGCAATTTATTCCGTTTGGCAAAACTTGTCACAGCTTGAATTGTGTCTCTTTGAAATGCACAACATGTAGCCAAGAAAACCAAACATCAGAAGTACAATCTGAACCTCTTAGGAAGATAATGATCTAGAATCACAATAACCAATAAACCTGGAATCTGCATTAAAAATAAATAACTAAATAAATAACCAAAGTTGAAGAAATGTATATATAGAAGTTACCTTTCAATATAAATAATCATATTATCACATGATATAAAACGGCTGCACACTCGTTTTTTACCATGGTATTACACATAGACTGGAGTAATTTTTTACCATGGTCCCATTTGGATTTAGCTTCCACATCTGTTGGAACACTGGATAGATCAGCTTTCAATAGAATCTATATATATCAATCAACAAATACAAATTGGGCCAATGTAGGCTTCTATACTTATTTCTAGAGATTAAGGACCACATGCAAATCTTGTATGTGAAATATGGAGTAAAGCATACCTGATTTGCATCCCATCTGCAAGGAGTAAATGTACCCCTCTTGAACTTAGAAATAAGCTTATGTTTTGGGGAAGCATCCAAGCAGAATTTCATTTCGTTGGTTGCAACCAAATGATGTTTACCCCGATAGTCCTCTTGATGCGTACTCTCGCCATCAATGTATCTCTGCAGCAATACCTGAAATTGCTGGAATTGCTGTGCTGTGCTGGCAGGACAACCGCTATCAGCCTCGTGGCGCCAGCCATGGCAGGTCAAAGATTGCAAGCCATCTTCCAGGAAGAACTGATAACGAGATAAAGAATTTCTGGAACACTCACATAAGGAAGAAGCTTCTGCAGATGGGTATTGATCCAGACACACACAAGCCAAGGACTGATTTCAATCACCTCATCAATCTCACACACTTGCTTGCAGCAGCCATGTCCTTCAATTCGGGTATTGATGCAATACGATCTGAAATTGATCTTGGAGAGGCTTCCATGGATCCTAAATACTCTGAAGATGGATTAGGCAACTATGTTAATGAATTAAACTCTAAATTTAATAATTATGGATGATGTATTGTTACCTGTTTCCTCAAGTTTCTGTGCACTAATTCTGTCTAAGATGGACATTTCTTCATGATATTTTTGGAACAAAGTATATGATTCCCACTTGGGACAACTTCTTCTAGATGATGAAGACAATGCTTCTTCTGTCTCAGAATCCTTGAAATGAATGGAGCTCCTCCATTCAGAGGAGACCCTAGGTGTAGAACTAGAACCATCAATGCATGAATCACCATCATCATCATCATGATGCTTATCTTGAATAGTCAGCTTCTTATCTTGGAACTGATGGGTTGGATCAAAAATAAAGAACCTATCATCCCTGGTGAGCTTTGCCTCCTGCACCTTCTTATTCTTTATTGTTCTTCCAACACAAACACGTTCATCTGCTGAAAGTAACATTGTAGCATCAGAGATGAAGCACAAATGTGAGATTGTGAGTGTGGAATGATGTGTGAAATTAAGATATACCTTGGGAGGTTTTGTTACATTTATGTGTTCATGATGATAGTAGAGGTTGGTCTGCTTGCAAATGAGACAGAGTTTGAAACAGAATCAGCATTTATAGAAATGAAAAGGACTTTACCTAAGCATTGATTTATAACCTTATATATGCTTCTCACATTGAAGATTAGATTTATAGAGACATATATAATAATGTGACATATATACCTCGAAGCGTGAGGGGTCGAATTTGTGTGGTTGAGGGAAGAAATCAGCAGAATGGTGAATGCTTCTGAAGAGTGGAAGGACCTTCCAGCCTTTGGGAATGTAGTAATCTTGAAGCTCCACATCTTCCACTACTTCTCTGAATGTGAATGATAGTATGCTTGCACTTCTCAACGTTTCTCGTAAAGAGCAGTTGCAGTGGTGTCATGTGCAGTGGCAGATAACACCAATGAGATTATAAGAAACCTGAGAATCAGAGAGTTGGTATTTTCCTTTTGCTTCCAGCAATTCTCCCAATAACCCTCCACCAAGCTCTC
Organism: Arachis ipaensis; assembly: GCF_000816755.2. Lineage (NCBI taxonomy): Eukaryota > Viridiplantae > Streptophyta > Magnoliopsida > Fabales > Fabaceae > Arachis > Arachis ipaensis. The sequence continues at coordinate 30,111,034 of NC_029794.2, read as the reverse complement.
CACTTTCTTTTCTTCTTTTTATTAACCTCCCTATACTCTCATCCAGAAGCTTCCTGGCCTTCATTCATATTAATCACCAAGTAAAGATCCTGCTATCGCAAGCAGTGTAAAAACAAATAAATTTAGGCAACTTTTACAAATAAAGTGAAGGAATCCATAGCATTTCTATAAAGAGAATACTCAAATAAATTTAGGCAACTTTTTCTAGGTTCTTGAGATTATTGTACTTCGAAAATTTTTAAATTCTTTTAGCTCAAATTCTCAATGCTCACATCTTAAATTGCTATGAACATAAAAAATTGAGTTCACAATAATGATAACAAGATCAATGTTATTTTTTTTATTCGATATATATAGTAACAATAGTATATAACAGTAATTGGAAACATTGAAAGGGGACTAAAAAAGTAGACCTAGTAACATTTGGCATCAAATATTCAGGAGTTTTTCTTTCCATTAGAATGAAATTTTATGGCAAGCGAAAATGACTTGCGGCAATATCTAGAGGAAACAATTTTCACTTCAAAATATATTGATCAAATTTCACATATAAGACACTTGTAATTATAAAAGGTTATTCAACATATGACATATCCCCCTTAGAGGTAATGAACAAATAAGAAACAAGTTCAAAAAAGTCTGAAGTACTCACCTCATAGTCATTCATCGACGAAGCATTAGATTCTGGAAAAATACCATTTGCCGCCTGCTTTAGCTTTACTGCCAAAAATTTGTTCTCACTTGCTAAGGAAGAAAGCTGCAGATAAAATGCAAATATTTCATATTTAAACAAGCAAGGAACTGTATCTTAAGAACTTAATATATTTAGTTTGCCTTTAACTAAGCTTGAATTTAATACCAAACTATCTTCTTTGCTGATCCAAAAAAAAATTCAAGCAGATTTGGTATAGTCTTCTGCTATTCTTTTTTACTTCTTCAATTAAAAAACTTGAATGTTTTAACAAATAAATATTCTATCAACTCAAACATCCCTTGGGCCAAGTACATTGCTACTAAATTTTGTTCCTCTAAATTTTTATTTAATAAAATTTAATGGAACAACTCCATGGACCAAATAAGTTCTTTTTTGTTTAATTTTTCTTGGGGAAAAAAGGGGGTCAAATAGCAAAAACTCACATCTAAGGATATTATTTTTAGGAATGGGGTCTGAGCAACCGAGTAACCAATTAGCTAGATTATCTAGAATCAAACACCCAAAACCTCCAAAATTGTTCCTATCCCTGAAGCTTGCATCACGATTCACTGAGGATATATTTGAAGGTGGAAGTTGCCATGCACTTAAATTCCTTTAAGTAATTTGAAATTGAAAAAAAAATAACGATCTGAGTGTCAAATAAGATAAACCACCTTTTTCTTGCTCCAAGGTTCACTTGCATTCAAAACTTCATTGTTTTGATCCTTCTAAACCCATCAAATTTCAGCTGGAAAAAGAAAATCATAATCCTTAAGCTGTTTGAAGGCTTTTTTCTGAAATTTAAATTGCTATCTAAGAAAAATAAATTAGATCCATGGCTTTTCCAAATTTGTGAAGTCTTTAGATAGAACCTAAGACAATGATCAATAATTTCTATTTCAAGTTGTATCTTTGGTAAAGATGAGAGTTAGACATGTCTTTTTTGTAACGGAAGACACAAATAGGTAATCCATCAGAGAGAAAAAGCCACATACATCTAATTTCAAGAATATTAGTCGCCATAACCAAAGTCAGTTATCTATAATTCGAATTCCAAAAAGAGAGAGTAAGAGAATGCTGAAATTTATTCACTGATGTTACTAATTGTATGCAAAAGTAATTACAATTAAAGAATAAAACCGCTAGTTTATGTATACAGGTTTTCTAAATTTCATGAAACAAAAGCAGAAAAAATAAATCAATTACTCTATTGTAAGCAATCTGTAAATGATTCGCAAGCAGATCAATGGTGTCTTGCTTAAGAAACTTCTTTGTTGAATTTCTCTTTCTCCTTATCACATTAATCCGATTCCTTGATTGTTTAATTAACAATTTGCTGAAAAATAAAAGGAGATAAACTGCAAAATTAAAAATCGAAATCTGCATAATTACAATCAATGAAATGTATTAAGAAGGAAGAAAAGAAGCAGAGAAATCAAAGTGCAGAACCATTTCACGATGAATTCCCAATCAAAGAGGCCGTAAAAAATTTTGGCAGATCTAATTTGGTGGCGCGAGGGGATGAGAAACAACGACGAGATGAACGATAGCTGCGGAAGATGAAGGGCGACAAGAGATTAGGGTTCATCATTCACATCACTCATACTTTCTCGTACGCAGCAACACTAATCACTCTTCCATATGGAGCATTCGATCTAAAACCTCTGCGTCGGGCTTCCATGCCGCAACTGATCTAAAAATCTTGGAGAAGAAGACGCATTACTCAGAGAGAGAGAGAAGGAGAGAGAGAGAGAGAAGAGGTAATTAACGCATTCCAGAGAAGAAGAAGAGAAATAAGAATTTTGTATACAAACCTAGAAGTGAGAACGCAGATCGCAATCGAAGCTTTGAACTCTGAAGAGGCATCACCGCAGGAGAAAACTCACTCTTGTGCACTCTACTTGCTAAGCTAGATTTGCTTAAACTAAGTTTTTCTTTAATTAATAAAAGAATATATCGGCGGTTCTAACTGCCGAAATCACAAAGCCTGCCATATTCGAAAAGGAAGTTACGACACCAACATGTACCGCCGAAAATAAAGAAAATTATGGCAATTATAAATAACCGCCCTAATAAACATGTTTTTTTAAACCAGTTTTTTTGTAGTGTCCACGGATTGCGACTAGTACTTTATGATATATAACTCTTGATATCTTGTATCTATATCTTGTGCCTCGAGTAGAGGAGTTTCGTGTGAATGTTTTGCACTTTTGAAACTCTATATTTGAACACTATTTTTTCGTCGGGCTTCTAAAATTACTATTTCTTTCTATATATATTAATGTATAAGTCTTAAAATTGTCGTGACCTCTGATTAACCTTTACTTTACGGCATGAGGTAAGACTTAAGGTAATTAGGGTGTTACATTTTTCATATAAAAATAATATAGCAAGCTAAAATATTCTTAGATATATATAGGATCAAATGGAAATTTTTTGTTCCGTAAAATCCATGGTTAAATTGAAAATTTATATTTTTCTTTAGTTTAAATAGTACTTATATAATTGCTACTAAAAATTTTTAGCAACAAAATATAAGACGGTTAATATTTAATTGTCAGTAAATATATTAGCCATTATTTTTATTATCGTTAAAAGTAAAATAATTAGTGTAACACCCTAACTACCAAAGCTCACGCTTCCGGCTGCGCTACTCTGATAGCTCAGACATTACGACAACACTTATACTATTTATTACTAAAATATGAGCCTGTTTAAAACTTTAAACCGCAACAATCAAAACGGTTTATCTATGCGGAACCAAAATAGCCTTTCATAATTTTATTCCAAACCAGAACCACAAAACCGAAATCAACCATCAGTTCATCTCATTCCAACCACGGCCCTAGGCCCAAACAATCCAACTAACAACCAATCACCACAATCCAACAAAGTCCCAGATGCAAACACAAATAGGAAGATGCAGGCACAAATGAATTCAAGGAGTACTTAAAACCTTTCTCAAAACATTTCAAAATGAAACTTGTCAATAGACAGTCAGGTCTTTTCAAAATCATTAAAACTCTTTAATTGAAACCCCTAAGTCAAATTCAAAGGTATAAACCCTTTTCACATTCAAATAGCTTTAAAACACAAGTTTCATCTAAATAACTTTCTCCTGAGAGAGATACAATGCCTTTCTTAAGAAGCAAGACTAAATCACAATTCCCTT
>NC_029794.2:30096140-30107071 GCF_000816755.2 Arachis ipaensis | reverse complement strand
ATCAGTATCCATATGTAATAATTCCAATACATAAAACATAGTTTTTGGAAAGCGCCCCTACCTCAAAACGCAATTCCATAATCCAAACGCGTCACAGAATCCTTTCCGCCTTAGCCCGAGATCAACAATCGAAATCCCGACAGCCAAAACCTCAGTTCCAAGCCACTTTCGCAACAGTCTCAACAACTCTAATCGCAACATACAACAACCGAAACTCAATCGTATAGCGATTAATGCCACAACCTCAGCGTATGATAACAGAACAGTAACTAAAGGACTTTCAAATCGAAAACGCTTACCGAACCAAAGGAGGAACGGCTGAACCGACACAGCAGCGGTCTCCGAACCGGCTCGACGGTAGCCCGGCAGCCACCTCAAGCGGCAGCGGCAACAAATTCCAATCACGATGACTGAAACCAACAGGCAGTGACCATAGTAACCTCGGAATTCAAAAAGGACAGAAACCCCAAATAAAACCCTTACCGGCATTGGATCTCGACGGCGGCAGAGGCGTTTTCCGGCGACGGCAGCGGGGTCTCAAGTGGCAGAAACGGCCAGAAGCTCTGGTGTGGCTCCGGCAGCCACAACCACTTCTCTAGCAGCGACACCTGCGGCGGCTTGAACCCCTTTCTGATGGCGACAGCTCCGGCGGAGGCGGCACCGGCGACACAAACGGCGGCTGGACACGGGTGGTTGGACTCCCAGCCCAGCCTAAAATCTCTCTCTTTCTTGCTCTGCTCCTGAACTCTCTCTTTCTGGCTCTGCCATACATGACAGCGGCTGACCCTGTGGCAAGGACGACGGTGGCGCAGAGAGGACGACGGCGGCTTCCAGATATGGCGTCTTCTCCCCTCCGGCCATGGCTCGCATCTCCTCCCTCTCCGGATCGCGATTCACGGCGGTGATAGCAGCGCCGTTGGGAGAAACGGCGGCAACAACAGTGCCGCCCTCCACCCGCGCTCACACTCTCGGCTCGTGGGTCACCATGGACAGCGACGACGGTGCGGCCTCAGGGAACGGCGACGCTTCTCTTCCGCGGGCCCTTTCTCTCTCTCCGTCGTATCTCTCTTCAGCTGGCGTCGATGAAGACAACGACACGGTGACGGGCTCGGCGGCGACGCTCCTTGCGGTTCCAGCGACGAGGATGACGGCGTCTCTCTCTCTCTCCTCTCTTCCTTCTCCCTGTCGCACGCTATTCCCTCTCTCTTGATTTTGTTTCGTTTCTTCCATGGAAAAAGGGGGAAACCGTGTTTGTGTGCCACGGCTGCTACTGGGTTTTTGGGAGAGGGTTTCAGTGGCGGCTGCTAGGGCTAGAGAGGTTAAGGTGTTGAGTGAAATTAGGGTTAGGGGTAAATTGGTAATTTCACTTAAAATTGGGAATAATATAGTAATTGAAACCCAAATTAAATCCAACACTAATTATATATAGAAAGTACTATTTGCTCACCAATTTCACAAATTATTTTCAATAAAATACCCAAATCTAAAAATTAGAAATAATATAGTTAATTTCTCTATTTTCCAAAATAGCAGTATTAATATTTAAAATATTAATTATTTAATCCAAATCATATAGAAATCCTTATTATTTCACAACTTCTAACTTTATAATTTGAATATAGAAAATAATCCAATAATTATAAAATTGGATAATAATCATAACTTATCTCAAGTTCAATAAATCAAAACTTGCCTTAATTATCCTTAATAAAATAATCTCTGAAATTAAGGCTATAAATAACTATATGATTTGAGACTTGATCATAATAAGACTTTTCAAAGATTCTGGGTCTTACATTCTACCCACCTTATAAAAATTTTCGCCCTCGAAAATTGATACAAAATGAAAGAAATTCCATAACAGTTCACCCTTGAACACATTCAAGGAAGAAGCAAAATATCTCAAAATATAATCATATATACGATTTTCAAATACTTTGATTGTCATAAGCATAAGGATGTAAAGGTAGGAGTGTGATTGCAAAGCAAACGTTACAAGATAGGCTCAATGCAAAAGATAACATGGGTCAATCATATGATAGAAGGGCAAGGTATCAAAGGCTATAAAACAGGATGGAGTTAAAACGACGTGCTTAACCTCCGCACACTAATCTCATATCAACCTCAAAGTTTCAACTTTCCAACTCCATCAAGCACTTTACAAACCCCAAATTCAATCATTAGCCTGACAACCACAAACCCGTTCGCAAGGAACAAAACGCCCACAACTCATACGTTGCACACCTACCGCTTCAACTTCCGTATACACATCACGTCTTAAAGAACTCACGTATCGCGTTACTACGTCTACAACACGCACGTGATATCAAAACACTTCTCGAGTCTGCTCAGAAGGATACCAAATTTAGAACAGAGAGACAATTGTCAAGGACAATACTCATAGATTTGAAAGAATATACCCAATTCCAAATAAACAAGGATGTTCAAGCAAAGAAGTTTGCTAGAAATAAACCAATTGACCACTCCAAAGATAACCCTTGGATCCGAGAAATTCAATAGGACTAATAAGAAGAGAACCAGCGCCTTAGTTCGAAACAAATTCAAGTTAAGTCGAAGAAGTAGGAGGGTTACAGAAAGGAATATCTCAAACCCAAGACAAAGCTCACAGAACTCAAGAGCACGATTACAAATACTTTCGAATATATTGTTCATGAAAGAGTCGAAAACTTGCGAAAAACCACTTTGCAGTCTAGAAGAAAAGTTGAGCAACAAACATTCTTCAAGAGAGTAGCAAAAGTATAAATGTGGCTTTACCTCAATACAATTTCATGTTGAAGTAGATCACGTAGAGTTTTAAAAACAAAATACGCACAAGTTTGGCGAAGAGCTAAAATATTTTCTCAAATATTTTAGAAGGATAGTTAGGTGCACAACGTAACCAAAAGCAGTTCATAAAAACTCGGAAGTGATCAAATGCTTGTTCAAAAATTCCCAAAGTTCATATTCAAACAAGCGTGTATAACATTCATAGCAAGAGTGAAAGAGGAAGTTAAACTCTTTTAAAAAAGAAACTCCGAGACAAAAATTTGCTTACAATTTGGTAAAGGAAATAAGTGGTGCATTACAAACGAACCAATTTCCACTAAACAAGGAAGTTCTCCAAAACCTCATTTAAAATAGCGTATGCCAACTTTAAATTAATTTCGTCAAAATTGGACAATGGTTTTCAGTCTCAATCAAGCAACAGAAAATAAATTCCGTTTAATATCTCTTCAAAGAGAATTCAAAACTTCTTTAAAAGTTCAAAACAAGAATCCAAAAGTATACTTGAAATCACCATTTCAAAAGGATATTCAAGAATATTAGGATATACTTAAAAATAGACAAGCCATAGAAGAAAGGATCTTAAATCAAAGTAGTTCAAACAAGATCCACTAAACATGAAACATCAAACAAGTTTTAAATTGATCCAAAAGAATACAAAAGTCATAGGAAAAGACAACTCAATCATTAGTAACTTCTCAAGGATAAATCTTTGACTAAAAACTCTGGTAGAGGCAATGAGAAGATAAACAATGCACTATTTTGAAACGAATCAAACTGACTCATATAAGAAAGATTCACCAGAGAAAGGACAAACTAAGATCAATGGTAATATTCACAAGATGTAAAAGGTTAGTTAAGAACAGAATCACGTATGACGTTCATAGAGATGAAAAGCTTAAGAAGGAACGATTCCGTTCATAAGAATAAAGCTATGAATCCAACATTTTCAAAAGAACAACAATGGCATAACCCATTAGTATGCTAAATCAAACTCAAATCAAAATGAATTAAGTAAAGTTTGTCAAATGAAACCCAACCGGAACAAAAGCGAAAAATCCTTTCTTTCCGGAATTCTGAAAATACCCAAATACATAATCAAATGAAGATGTACATTGGAGCTATAATAGAATTACTGGAAAGTCAATTTAAAGCAAGTGCAGTTCCATAAGCCAGTAAAAGTACAGGCGAGGTATCAAAAATAAGTGGTTGTTAAACTATGTAAGAAATCTTCAAAATTTCACATATAGATAAGTATACATCTATTCAACAGCAATTTTCATAAAAATCTCAAATTTAGCTGTAATCACTGTCAAATAAGAGAAAAACTGAATCAACAATTTCTCAGAGTGGACTCAAAACCCAGAGTTAAAAGGCACAACACATTAAGACAAGTTCAAAGCTATATTAAGGAACACGTGAATAAAAAAGAACTCAAACAGAGAAAGGTAGATACAACAAGGATTTCAACCAAGCATAGGCACTTAAAATCAAACAAGAATGCATATGAATAGAGAAATAGAGTTGAAAACGCAAGCTACTTTTCAAGAGGATTAACAAACAAGAACTTCAAATTAGGACATGAAGGAGCAGGTCGACTCGAACAGAATTCAAGACACACAACTGAATAGCCTCGAGAAATAGTTTCTAACGTTCCCAAAACTCGCGATTCGCTTTACTCGAAACTCATATATCATCTATGATAACCTATCAGTGCTTCCATATACATAATTTACTAGTATTAAGCTGGCCAAACTTAATACCAAGAATTATGCAATGCAAGACTAACAGCGTTAATCAATAGATCGTCATGTGCATAAAGCTCTAATTCTCGTCATTCGACAAGACCTATTACATGACAAACGCTCAGAGCATGCAACTGAAGCATAGTCAGTCCATTCCTCAGGCTCTACAGGAAGAACTGTTCTGATACCATAATGTAACACCCTAACTACCAAAGCTCACGCTTCCGGCTGCGCTACTCTGATAGCTCGGACATTACGACAACACTTATACTATTTATTACTAAAATATGAGCCTGTTTAAAACTTTAAACCGCAACATCGCTCCCAAAAATACTTTCATCCTATATATATATATATATATATATACAAACATATATACAAGCATTAACCAATACAATCCCTATCCCTCTCACAGAATATATCAAGATAAAGGCGAGGGTACAATAAATAATCTACATCAATACAGAACATATCAATAACTAAATAAACTCTTCGTGACTTCTGCGCCCATATCCTGAAAGGGAAAAAATGTAGGGGGTGAGAACATCATCCTCGAAATGGTTCTCACTAGAGGGTTTTTGGGAATTACTGTAATAGGATACGTGAAGATAACCGCACCAGTGATTAATAACCGTCTTATGCCTCTTTTAAAAAACAACAGTTTCCAATAAAAGTAAAGTCGGAAATCTTTTCGGAAAGAAGAACCGTTCAATTCTCAAAAAAGCTCACGGTTCAATCCAGAACCAATCAATATGTATAAACATACACAGCCATTCCGGCTCTCAACAAAACAGCACTTCCACATTCAAAATCATCAAATTCATGAAATCGGCATTTAAGCCATAAATAATTTTCTCAACTCATTTCACTTTGAAATCAAGTTTCAACTCTTTTCAGCCTTGGCTTTAAAGATCTCATTTCTCAAACCATCTCATGCTCATAAGCCAATTTTACTCAAGGTAAATTCTCCTTTCAAAACAATGCCACTCTCGGCATCCTCTTTCCAAAACTTCCATAATCATGGCAAGTTAAAAGCCTCTTTGAGATATTCAAAATCACCCATCCAACAATGGAATTTTATAACAAAAGTTTCTCGGCAGAGTCCCAAGTCTTTAGGGGAGAATAACATAACTCATTTCTCCAAATTCATTTAAAATCATTAAAACATTGGCTTTCCGACTTGAGTAATAAAATAGGATCTAAGCCAAACCGAGTCACGTAATCATTTACTTCTTTCAAAGCCGTTTCCTTTACCTAGGCAAAACCAGCTTCAACCCCCATGATAAATTCTAAAGCATTTCAACTGTTCAAAATTGTTTTAGTCTTGCAAAAGTTCAGAATTCAAAGAGTACTTAAAACCTTTCTCAAAACATTTAAAAATGAAACTTGTCAATAGACAGTCAGGTCTTTTCAAAATCATTAAAACTCTTTAATTGAAACCCCCAAGTCAAATTCAAAGGTATAAACCCTTTTCACATTCAAATAGATTTAAAACACAAGTTTCATCTAAATAACTTTCTCTTGAGAGAGATACAATGCCTTTCTTAAGAAGCAAGACTAAATCACAATTCCCTCTTTAATAATTCATTTCAAAAGTATGAATCATCCTTTTTTTGATAATTCAAATAAAATAGTAGAAGTCTTTAACTCATCATTCTCCAAACAACATTTCAATAAAGATTCGGATTTTATAGAAATTTCGGCAGCACCTCCCCTAAAACTTGGACTTTTGCCACCCGTTTCGGGTTCCAACTAAACCGTTTCTCATTCCTTTTAAACAGTTCAAAACCAGAAATCAATTCAAAAGCAAGCTAAATCTAACAGTCGCCTCAGTGGCATATCTCAGGGAAACCATTTCAGAAATCAACTCAATATCAACCGATTTAACTCATTTCTAAAGCTTTAAAGAAACGGCTCAATAACAAATCATTTGTCCAAAACCAAGTCAATTAAAGTAAACCAGGCTGATTTCAAAAGTGTGTTCGACTTTTCACATTATCAAGATAATTAACTCAATTCAAATCAATCCTCAACGAATCAAACTCAGATTTCAAATCTTTAAAGAATCAACATCAAAACATTATATTTCACAAGCCGCACAACAATTCAGCCAAACAAGCATCCTTAACCATTCGAGACCATCAAATAACACACAAGGCAGATACAATCACCAAATACCAATTGTCTCATATCAGTATCCATATGTAATAATTCCAATACATAAAACATAGTTTTTGGAAAGCGCCCCTACCTCAAAACACAATTCCATAATCCAAACGCGTCACAGAATCCTTTCCGCCTCAGCCCGAGATCAACAATCGAAATCCCGGCAGCCAAAACTTCGGTTCCAAGCCACTTTCGCAACAGTCTCAACAACTCAAATCGCAACATACAACAACCGAAACTCAATCGTATAGTGATTAATGCCACAACCTCAGCGTATGATAACAAAACAGTAAATAAAGGACTTTCAAATCGAAAACGCTTACCGAACCGAAGGAGGAACGGCTGAACCGACACAGCAGCGGTCTCCGAACCGGCTCGGCGGTAGTCCGACAGCCACCTCAAGCGGCAGCGACGACAAATTCCAATCACGATGACTGAAACCAACAGGCAGTGACCATAGTAACCTCGGAATTCAAAAAGGACAGAAACCCCAAATAAAACCCTTACCGGCATTGGATCTCGACGGCGGCAGAGGCATTTTCCGTCGACGGCAGCGGGGTCTCAAGTGGCAGAAACGGCCAGAAGCTCCGGTGTGGCTCCGGCAGCCACAACCACTTCTCCGGCAGCGACACCTGCGGCGGCCTGAACCCCTTTCTGATGGTGATAGCTCCGGCGGAGGCGGCACCGGCGACACAAACGGCAGCTGGACACGATGGTTGGACTCCCAGCCCAGCCTAAAATCTCTCTCTTTCTTGCTCTGCTCCTGAACTCTCTCTTTCTGGCTCTGCCATACATGACAGCGGCTGACCCTGTGGCAAGGACGACGGTGGCGCAGAGAGGACGACGGCGGCTTCCAGATATGGCGTCTTCTCCCCTCCGGCCATGGCTCGCATCTCCTCCCTCTCCGGATCGCGATTCACGGCGGTGATAGCAGCGCCGTTGGGAGAAACGGCGGCAACAACAGTGCCGCCCTCCACCCGCGCTCGCACTCTCGGCTCGTGGGTCACCATGGACAGCGACGACGGTGCGGCCTCAGGGAACGGCGACGCTTCTCTTCCGCGGGCCCTTTCTCTCTCTCCATCGCATCTCTCTTCAGCTGGCGTCGATGAAGACAACGACACGGTGACGGGCTCGGCGGCGACGCTCCTTGCGGTTCCGGCGACGAGGATGACGGCGTCTCTCTCTCTCTCCTCTCTTCCTTCTCCCTGTCGCACGCTATTCCCTTTCTCTTGATTTTGTTTCGTTTCTTCCATGGGAAAAGGGAAAAACCGTGTTTGTGTGCCACGGCTGCTACTGGGTTTTTGGGAGAGGGTTTCAGTGGCGGCTGCTAGGGTTAGAGAGGTTAAGGTGTTGGGTGAAATTAGGGTTAGGGGTAAATTGGTAATTTCACTTAAAATTGGGAATAATATAGTAATTGAAACCCAAATTAAACCCAACACTAATTATATATAGAAAATACTATTTGCTCACCAATTTCACAAATTATTTTCAATAAAATACCCAAATCTAAAAATTAGAAATAATATAGTTAATTTCTCTATTTTCCAAAATAGCAGTATTAATATTTAAAATATTAATTATTTAATCCAAATCATATAGAAATCCTTATTATTTCACAACTACCAACTTTATAATTTGAATATAGAAAATAATCCAATAATTATAAAATTGGATAATAATCATAACTTATCTCAAGTTCAATAAATCAAAACTTGCCTTAATTATCCTTAATAAAATAATCTCTGAAATTAAGGCTATAAATAACTATATGATTTGAGACTTGATCATAATAAGACTTTTCAAAGATTTGGTCTTACAATTAGTCGCTAAAAGTAATTTTTTTAATAGTACTGTCTTATCAAATCAATACAAATAATTAATTTAATTTTTATTAAACTCGTTATTTAAAAGAATTATTTAAATATATAAATCTGATTTGTTGATTATATTGATTTTTTTTTACACTGTTAAGACATTAAATCAAACTCTTCAAAATAACAATTTTTTTAATAAACATATACAATAATGAAGGATATTTTAGAATAAAAAAATATATATCAAATCTCTCTAAATTAAAATAGACATATACCTGAACAGCAAGGATGCCATGCTTCTTGTTTGGAGCAAACTTGCCTTCAATGGATTCATCAGGGTTATACAGGTTAAGACTGTGGAGATCAACATCAGCCTCAGCCTCAATAAAAAAAATCAACCCCTCGGTTATTGCAAAGAATCTGATCAGGTTCACCCATGGAGTTTTGCACCACCTCACCAGCAAATACATAATAGGAAACCAAAGCCTCAGATCGACAATGCATTCTTAAGGAACCCCACCATTGATCCAAAGCTCATTGTTGTTGTGTTGTTACTATTATCATAGCAAAAGAAAACACCAACATCAAGTGGTGGAAGAAGAAGGTCAAGGTTTGAGAGTGGTAGCCAATGGTCTTGCATGGGAAGCATGGCTGCTACCACTTTCTCTTTTGTTACTTTTACTTTGAATCCTTCTTCCTTGTTTCCAATACCCATTATTTTATGTGAATTGGATAGCAAGATAGGGAATGGTAAAAAACTCAACACTAACAAGCCAACTTTGTATTGGTTTGTGTATTTATTGTTGATTAATGATTAACAAATTAGCAAGATTGCTTGGGTTATATATAGATAGTAGTAGTGGATATAGATACATATATAAATAAGATAAATTAATTAATATTTTAATATTATATTATTTGATATTTAATTTTTGTCTAATTTATTTTTATAATAAATTTTAATTATTTAAAAATAATTTATTTTATATTTTTAAATTAAATATAATGTTAAATACTATTTTTTAAGCACTATAATAATTACGTATAATATAAGATTCGTATATATGCATGCATGTGGAGTACGTACAGTGATGAGAAGCTTCTCTAATTACTGTTTTATTCTTTGTACTGACTATTCATTACAGCTTAATATTTATCATAATTATTATTATATTATCATATCACCTAAACAAACGTTCAATACTTATATAGAAAGGTATACTATAACTCGGTCAATTATATTCCAATGCCTATACCTCTAAATAAATAAAATAAAATTTTCTTTGAAGTTCTAAAATTTTATTTTTCTTTTTCTATTATTGTTATTACAGTTACAAATTACATAAGAAGATAATATTAGTTTCTAAAATTGAATATAATTAAATCCTTACAATTTTATAGTATATTAATATGACATCAGATTCAATATTAATGCTGTGTTATATTAAATATTATAAATTTCACATTTTAAAAATTTAATGTATTATTTCGTCAATAATAAATATAAAGCTAACTTCGGAGAATTGGGAACATACATATGGAATAAGGCCACCATTCAAATAAAGATCCCAAAAATAACTTTATGGTAAAGACATCTACGTAGAAAACCTAAACCATACATTCTAAAACCACACTTTTTACTTAAAACCATAATTTTTCACAAAGAAAACGGCACCTAATGGAAAAAAGTAAATTAGAAGATTTAAGAGAAGAAATAATTAAATTATCAAAATTAATAGATCAAAAACTAATGATTTTAACTAATGTTAACTGTAATGACACTGAATTCTTAAAATCAATACAAAATGATTTTTCTCAAAATCTTTATTTTACTATAAGTTTTATTTAAGGACTCCAAAAACCTGAAAAAACTTATATTTCACACGGAATTTCTAAAAAATGTTACCATGGAAATGATTACCCACATCTTTATCATACTTTTAACCCACAATTAAATTCTATAGTAGATATACTTGAAGAAATATTAGTATCCATAAAATTTCAAAGAAATAAGGAAAAAGAGAATCCTAAAGAAGAAAAATTTCAAAATATAATCAACATAACAGAATTAAAAGTAAAACCACCATTGAAATTATGAATATTGAAAAAAAATTAGAAGAAGTTACAATACTTTTTAAACAATTAAAAATGGCTCAAGAAAATAATATTATGGAACAGGGATTTCAAATAGAAGAAGAATTAGTAAATTCTGAAAATATAGCTCAAGAAAATAATATTATGGAATATGGTTTTTAAATAGAAGAAGAATTAGTAAATTCTGAAAATATAGAAAATGAAGAACACTCCTAGATTATTCAAGTGACGAAGAACCAGCAATTCCAATACAAGTAAAAAATGAAGCTGGAACATCTAAGGATAATCAATTTAAATGTAAATGGGAAACAGGTTTTGATAATTATGC
>NC_029794.2:30074082-30096017 GCF_000816755.2 Arachis ipaensis | reverse complement strand
TAAGAGATTATATGACATCAATAGAAAACCAAATAATAGAAGAATTAGCAACAAAAACAACAGCTTATGATAAGATATTACATATAATGATGATTCTATATAAAGAATTTTTTGGAAAAAATATTATAGATCATAGACAAGAAGTCTATAATAAAGAATATCAAGAAGCAAAAAACCATTTAGCTAATATTCAAATATATGATTTATGTAATGTGGAGTCTTATATGTGTGAATATAGAATACATTATTATAAATTAAAAGAAGAAGATAAAGACCATTATCTTAGTATGTATATAACAAAACTTCCATATCCTGCTAATGAATTTATAATGGGAAGATTTATAAGAGAAATAAATAGAGGGACAATTGAAAATAATTTTGGTGGAGCAACCTCTGCAATAAGAGAGGAAATAAAAGAACGTTGTATGCAAGAAGTGACTCAAAAAAGATTTGCAAATATAATTAGAATTTGCTGTCAGGATAATAAAGAGATACCCCAAAAATATGGTCTTAATAAAAATTTTCAAAGAAAAAGAAAATATCAATTTAGAAAAAGAAAATACTATCCAAACTGGAGAAAAAAGAGGTATTTTAGAAAAAAAAATAACAATAAAAACAAAAGACAAAAAAATGACTATTGCCCAAATAAAAAAGAAAATTGTAAGTGTTGGTATTGTCAAGAAGAAGGACACTATACAAATGAATGTCCAAAAAAGAAGGATAAAAAGGATCTTACCAAACAAATAGAAATTGCTAAGTCTTGTTTCATGGAACCATTAGAAGAATCTGATGATAACTTAGACTATATTTTTTAATATGTCTCAGAAATAGACTCAGAGACTGAGTAATAATGCCACATTTATTACTATAAAAATAACAGAAAAGTTTATAAATGCTTTCATAGATACTGGAGCAACACAATGCTTTTCTAGTACAAATATAAAACTTGATTGGAAAAAATTAAAGAAACCATTAAGAGTTAGAATAGCTGACAAATCAATACATAAAATTGACCAAAAAGCAGAGATGGCTAAAATATTTATTCAAAATTATAGGTTCATTGTTCCATCTATATATATGTTAGATTCTGGAATGGATTTTATCATAGGAAATAACTTTTTAAAGCTATATCATCCATTCATTCCAGAATTAACATATATAGTTTTAAAAGCTCCACATGATTCTTCAATAAATCAAAAATCAAAACGTATAAAAATACCAACTACTACTATAGATAAGATCTTAAAATTTAAAATATTTTCTATATTAGAAACATGTTATTTAAATTTATACTTTCAGATAAATATTCCAAAAAATAATCTTGAAATAAAGATAGAAGAACTTTTGGATGAAATTTGTGCTGAAAATCCTTTAGATATTAAAAATACAAATAAAAAATTAGTAAGCATTAAATTAAAAGATCCTACAAAAGAGATAAATGTTCCAAATAAAATTCCTTATTCCGTAAGAGATAGAGAAGAGTTCTCATTAGAATGTAAAGATCTTTTGGAAAAAGGAATTATAAGATTAAGTAAAAGTCCTCATGCGGCTCCAGCCTTTTATGTCGAAAACAATAATGAAATTAAAAGGGAAAAACGAAGGATGGTAATTAATTATAAGAAGATGAATGAAGCAACTATTGGTGATGCTCATAAACTTTCGAGAAAAGATTCTATTTTAGAAAAAATCAAAGGAGCAACTTGGTTTTCATCTCTTGATGCAAAATCAGGATATTGGCAACTTCGTCTAGACGAAGAAACAAAGAAATTAACTGCTTTTACTTGCCCAACAAAAGAATCAACAAGTGTGTTGCTCTATGAATGGAATGTATTACCATTCGGATTAAAACAAGCCCTAGGTATTTATCAAAGATTTATGGAAGAAAATCTAAAAGAGTTAAATGAATTTATTTTAGTTTACATTAATGATATATTAATTTTTACAAAACAGGATAGAGAAGATCATCTTCAAAAATTATTAATAGTTTTAGAAAGATACATTAAGAAGAGAATGGAGTTCGTCTACAACGCATTAGATCAAGAAATTCAAAAATATGAGCAAGAGCTCAAAAAATGCAAACATTGTCAGCAAATAAGAACACAGATCCAATCTCTCAAGAAGGCCATTCAAGCAATGAAATCAACACAACAACCGAAACCATCAGAGTTCAGCCAGCTAAGCATGGTGGACAAGTCAGGTGAAGAAAAAATTTCAGAAAATATAATAATTGCTGAAATTATTAAAAAATTCACCCAGGATAAAAAATATTATGTAATTTATAATGGCCCCATGAAAGGAGTATATGATGCCTGGGAAAAAGCAGCACCATTCACACATCAATCAAGGATAATTCATAAAGGAGGATTTTTAACACTGGAAGAGGCAAAAAAATCCTTCAGGAAATATGAAACTCTTCATCCAGAGCAAACCCTAAAAAGAGCAGATAAAGCTCCAATTCAAACCCAGAGAACAGGAATAATAAGAAACATTCCTACAAGGGCTGAAATCAAGGAAAAGAAAAGGGTCTGTAGATCAAATCTCAGAGAAACCCTTAATATAGTCCTGAATTGGACTGAAGAAAAAAGGGCAATTTTGGGATATTATCCTATTGTCAAAGAACGGCTAACAAAGCTGGTTATCTTTCCAGATGCTTCCCCATCTGACACTTATCAGTTCTTCCAGTATGGATTAATTGATACAATTTTAATTTTTAAAGATCTAAAAATTATTAGTGAGTTTCCTGCAGGATTTGTTGATGCAGTAAAGAGATTTAAAAATATGATTGACAATGTAAATCCAAGGGATGTATCCCTAAAATTTACAAACAGTCAACCTATTTTTAATGAAGAAGAAGAATGCTTGGTTCCAGCACACCAAGTAATATTCATGTCCGTCTTCTCAGGAAATTTTCAACCAATTGATCAAATTCAAGATCTAACAATTTATAGTCATGAAGGAAGACTAGCCAGCACATTAGCAAGGGTCTTTGAAAGAACTCAAAAAATAACAAAGGAATCTCACACAAGGATTAATTATAAAAGTAGAAATACTTTGCTCGTGTCCAGCAAAAGAAATGAAATTGAAGAAAGAGAGATGAGACTCTTGGTAGAATTTGAATCAGCATTCTACAACTTATCTGGACTTTTAGAAAAACTCCCTGAAGGGATAAAGAGGAATCTCTGCTATTTGATAAAAGATAGAGAAGACCACAAGTGCCAGCTATGTGCCTCAGAAATATCTGAAGAAAGCAATAATGAAACGGAATCAACCCACATGGTAAAAGAAGAGGACAATACATCTGAAGCCCACATGATAAAAGAAGAGGACAGTGCATCTGAAGCATCCCTCAACATTATTGCATAATGACGTAAGCGCTTAGGTCATAAAGCACCAATAATGTAGCTGGTGCAAGATAACAAACAATGACGTAAGCAATGACGTCATAAGAAGGGTAAGGATGGAAATTGTCCATCAGACCCAACTATTATAAATAGGTTGCTTAGGCAATTGAAGAAGGCATCAGAAAACAGAAAGCAGAAGGCTAAGAGTACTCATATGCAAGGAAGAGCAAGGAGGAAGCTGCCAAGGCGATTCTGTAGTCTGACAAAGAATTCCCTTAGGGAAAAAATAGTTCTAAACTCCCCTCTGGAGTTAGTATCTACAATCTCCCCTCTGGAGATAAAAACACCTTATGTAAAATATACTAAATAAAAGAAGTTTTTCTCCAGAAAGGTACATCTTCATCCTAGTCTTTTAGTTATGAATTATTTAGAAAGTTTAGAATTAACGGAAGAATCTGCTTGGCAAATGTAAATGTTAAATTTAATGCCCATCTTGGATATGCTATGCCTTTATCAACTGAAAATCTTGGAAGATCTGTAAGTTTGGCTTATAAATTTCATAGAAAGAATCTAATGGAACAAGATGATGAACCATTTTCAATTACATATGCAATAAATTATGCTTTAACAAATAGCCATCATAGTATAATATTTAAAAATAGAGAAAGAATTTATGTCGATGAATTATTTCAGAAAATTGTAAAAACAGAAATACCAAAATATAAATCTATTGAAAACCCAGTTCTATTATTAAAAAAACCATCAGAAAAATCGGTTTCATCGAATTTTCAAATAAGAGAATCTAAAATCAATAGTCCTTTAAGTTTATCTAAGTTAAAGATTAAAGAAGAAAACTCTGAAATAAAAGAATTAACAAAAAAGGTCGAAAAATTAAATGAAACCCTAAATACTAAATTATGACAATAAATAAAGAAGAAATATATGTAACTTATCAAGATAAGAAACAAGAGCTCTTTGAAAGAGAGAATCGTTTGAATTATTTGCAGTTTTCTGAAATAAATCAAAGAGCATTTGAAGCTCTAAAAATAATCTATAACAAGTTAAAAAGAGAAGTTGAAGAGCTAGAAAAATTAATAGAATCTCTAGAAAATAGTGATGAATCGATGATAGAGTTTGCAGAAATTCTAAAATAAATAATGCTAAACAAAACTATTTTTAGGAATTATTTATGAAGCATAAAAAGATTGAAAAATCAGAAAATAAAATAAAAAGGAAAAGAGCGAGAAAATTAAAAAGTAAAATAGAAGAGTATAAAAAAGAATTAAATCATCTTCATATCGAAATTGATGATCTTATAATAAAAAGGTTAGAAATAAGAATAAATATAAACAAGTTGGAATTAAATTTAGGAAATTTATAAATGCCTGGAAAACTATATTATGATTTAAAAGAATTAAAGCTATTGAAAGAAAAAATGAAGAATGAAATTGAAAAATTAGAAAGATATTTAGAAATAAGAGAAAGTGTAGAAATAAAAGAAGTTCTTGAGGATTTGAGAAATTATATTAAAGAAAAAGACAAACAGATAAAAAATTTTATATATAATAATCCATGTAAAAAAGAATATTATAATTATGATAGAAATTAGAACAGAATTAAAAAACTATAAGTACGAAATTAGGATTATAAATATACATCAAGGACTAGTAATAAATAATTATATAACAAATACAAGAGAAATTGTAGAAATGGTCAATACTTTAGATTATGAAGTTGCAAATTACTTTTATCAAAATCCTTTGGATAAAACACCACCAATTGAATCTATACAAATTATAAACTTATTCGAAGCAAAATAGGAAGACTTAGTAGAAATTTCGAAAAAGAAATTAAAAGAAAAGTCGAAAATGAAAAATTGGTATCAGAGCCAAGTTAACGATTAAGGATAACACTTTCTCTTTAAGCAACACTTTTAGTGATACGCTTTTAAATCAATAACAACCACAAAAAGAAAAAGATTTTAAAATTTGACAAAAACGACCAACTGTAAGTAGAGTTACCTGGAATCAAAGTTTAGAGATGACGTGTCAGTTAACAATTATAATAATTACAAAATTTACTCACTTTTAATTTTTATAATTTTAAAACATTCCAATTTTAATTTTCTAAAAATCCTAATCCCCTTTTTTCTGAAATTCTCATCTCTTCCCCTTCCTCATCATCATCCACCAATTTTCTTCTTTTTTCCCAATAAAATCCTCTTCATTTCCATTCGTTGCCGCCTCTACCTTCCTCCTTCTTACTCTTCTAACCAAAGATGCTTCTCTGGTACTCAACTCCTTCTTCTCAAGACTCTACCCCTTTTTCATTTCTCATTTTTTTCTCCACCTCGTAGCAACCAGACCCATACTCAGAATTCTCATCAACACAACTCACAAATGGCACTACAAGAAAAATACCCATTTAGGTACACTTGAAAAGTGTAGCCAAAAGTAGAAAAAAATGATGCCTTAGGCTACGGCTACGCTTTCTGGGCTACGACTACGCTTTTTGGGGTGATTCTTATTCGGCTGTTGCTTATTCTCAAAGGCTACGCTTTTCTGTACCAAGGGCTACGCTTTTGACGTTTGGAAATAGGGTGCGTTTTTCAAGTGATACTGTCCAAGACCAAAGTATTGGAATGATTATAATTTTAAATATTCATACATCTTATATTAAAATAAAAAATAGGTAAAATTAAATTAGCTTCTACAAAATGAATAGAGTTATTCCTTAGCACATCTATAATACGCTGCTGTTTATATAATTGTAAACAATTAACAACAAAAGCCTTCTTAAACAGAAATATACTAATCCAAGAACTTAGGCTCTCTATCAATTAGTTCTTCCTTTGTCTTTCTAGCATTAGCCTTCCACCAAATATACTCATTGCTATCTATCTGAAAACAAAATAAAAGGACACTTAGCATAAAGAAATGTGCCATTTTGTACCAAACCACAAGGGTTCTTAAATCAAAGTCATGAATTCTAGGTACTTGGCAGTGTAAAATCAATTGCATAAAACAAATTTTGTACAAATACAGAGCAACACCATGCACTTTTGTACCAAATAGAAACTGAAAATAGAGAAAATAAAATAGAAGCCTATACAACTTGATTCCTTAATTTGAAAGCATGATAAGGAGTGAAGCAAAAGACAGATACTAATCAGCAAGATTGACAAACTTGACAAAGGCATTAAAATAAATGAACACTAAATTTTAGCAATCATAATTATTTATACTCTAACTATATCAGAATTGCAAATTGAGCAAGTAATATAATATAATTTGAAATACTAACAACAAAAACAGTAGAAAGCACTTCTCCAAAAGGACTTTGTACAACAGTAACAAGGGCATACACTGGGACAACTGGGGCAAGAACAAGTGCAGAATTTTGGGAGAATGCAGCAGTTTCTGAAGTCGTCTCTACCTTGGCAGCATTTTGATTGAAGACAAGAGCAACTGAAACAGCTCCTCCTCCTCCATTTATAGCACTTTGATCTGAAATAGCTCCTCCTCCTCCTTCTCCATTTTGATTGATGGAGGGAAGACAATTGCAG
Source organism: Arachis ipaensis (assembly GCF_000816755.2). Taxonomy (NCBI): domain Eukaryota; kingdom Viridiplantae; phylum Streptophyta; class Magnoliopsida; order Fabales; family Fabaceae; genus Arachis; species Arachis ipaensis. Next base: position 30,089,111 of record NC_029794.2, on the reverse strand, counting down.
CTGCAGCAATTGCATGGCCTGCAGCAGTGATACAAACAAAATTAGAAATCGCTCAGAGTTTCAATCTTCAAAGGTAAACAATATTAACATACTATTATGTGAAAATCAAAGAAAGAAAGACACAGTTACGGCAACAACATTGAAGAGTGTGATAGAATTAAGGTTAATAACTCAGTGTAGTACTACAATTAATAGTCAAGACTTAAATGCTGAAGTAGGTTAGGACATTACCAATAATTTAGAATGTCACGAGAAACTTTTCTGAATTTGACAAAACCAAATTATATGCGCATTGAAAAACCTAAGCAATGTGCATTAAGAGATTGCATATCAGATAACCCGTCAATCGTCTGATGACAACAACTAAACACGATAAAGATAACAAGCAATGAATTTTATAAGGAACACATTTAATCAATAATTCTAATTCACTAAACTAACCAGAGATCTGGAACCAGTTAAACAATCACAGACATTTATAAAATTATTATTTCCTCTAACAGCAAGAAATCATCATTAATTCATTATTTATTGATGGCATCAATTGAATAAAATAAGCGAAATAGAAACTACATATCACTGAATCCAGTTGTGTAAATACTACTAAATAGCCAAGTAAAATACTGCATCTGAATTCCGAGGGCCCATTTTCTCTCAACAGGGATCTATGGTCTTATTCCTACTTGATAGTCCATATAACCTGGAAAGTTCCCAGCAACCGGAGAAGAAACTTCACTAGAATGATTGCATCCTAAACAGTTATATTATAAAACTAAAAATAAGCTTTTCACAATATCCTATTTGAAAAGAGAAAACAAAGAAATCTAATACCAAGAATAGAAAATCTACAACTCCAGCACAAAATCCATAAGAACTCGTTCTAACTAGAAAGATAGATTCCATCACATGGAGTGTAGAAAGAAATACTTGGCTGCTTCTCATTTGACATGGGTATAAAGTTAGAAGCAAGTTAAAAAGTCAGATCACTTTATCTTTTGTTGTAGTAGATGTGAAAATGACTAAACTAATTCACAATTATAAAAATAAAAAAAGAACCACAACAATTTGGATACTATCACAGCCTTTATCTTTTCTTTCTTGAATTACCTTTCATCTATATCAGTAAATTGAGTGAAATCATCTTGATTCACTCTTCCATTCTGTTTTGCTATTTTATTCCATGTTAGGTACCAGTTGTTAATACATTAATATCATGTCTTTCTTGATCCTTAAACTATTAACAAAACAAAGACATAACAAAAATAAAAAGCAAGCTGAAGTTGATGCATGCCAAAAGAAAATTTTCCTAAACTTTCTTAGTAACAATCATCTGAATAACTATCAAGGACAACATCATGTATGTACATCATCAAGGCACTTCTGAGCAATCTCCATGCACTTCTCAAACAAGTCTTTATATAGATAAACAAAAATCAATACATTCAAATAAAGCATCAATACCTTTATATAGATATTTTACCTTTCGAGAGTTAGGTGAGTGTAGTAATTAACTACCATTTTTCAACAAAAAACCAGCAACTTCAGCTAATTACTTTCCACTAAGATTACTAGGAACGTAGAACTATATATAATAAGGAAACATCACATCAAATTAATTAAGATTAAGAAGAGAACTAGATGAAGTTAGTGTTTTTGGTTGGATTAGCTGCAGCCTGGTTTTTATATTGAAATTTAATCATGATGAATTGGAATCTATTAGCTGCAAAATAAGGTTTTGGTAAAATGCACAATAAGATCATGATAAATTGGATTCTATTAGCTGCTAAATAAGGAGGTTTTGGTGAAATGCCCAATAGGATAATACTATTCATTCATATTCATTAGTTAATATCATGTCTTAATCCTTAAACTATTAACTAAAACACAAGATAGAGCCTCCTTAATCCTTTTTACTATTAAGGAGACAACACAAAACAGAAGCATAACAAAATAAAAAGAGCAAGGTGATACATTAAAGGCTGTGATGCATTAAAGAAAAGTAATATGGATTTTAAATATATATATATATATATGTGCCTTTGCCTCCGTCTCTTTCATGTTAAAAGCCTTAGTCAGCTCCAAAATATCTCTAAATCAGACTGATTAAGCATGAAAAAAGGCAAGTATCAATAAATTATAAACCATGGCAGTTTGTCAAAACATTGAATATCAAAAAAGAAATGGAATTCACAAGTTATAATGTAGTCAGGACATAAAATAAAATAAAAAAATCAACATAAAACTTAATTAATTTTCTCCAAAAAGTGATACAACCTTTGCCAATTATATATCACTACAGATAACTCAATTAGGTTAATAATTTGATTAAGTGTGCTTATGTGGAGAGATTTATTATCAAATACTAATTTAAAATACTCGTTACACAAAATCAATGCTCAGATTTGTAATGAAGCTTTTTCCTATGCATCATCAATGAATTCTTTGTAGCAATGTAATAAACCATAAGTCCTAAAAGAACACACAGGGAATGATTGAGGACAAGAATCAAAATTTAAATCTCAAGACAACTGTAATTAAACTGCGTGCAAATAATAATTAGAATATTTTGACAAAATTTGAATTTATGTCAAGGCCTAAACTCGCTAAATTTAGAGTGCAAAATCTTAAGCCCTGAACTAACCAGGAAAAAAAAACTACGGCAATTATATGGATTCAATCAGCAAAATATAGCAAAATCAATAAACCCTGATGAAGCAATATACAAAATCATAAAGCAAAATGTAAAATCAAAAAGCAAATTCTAACAAAGGAAGAAAGAATTAATACTATTCAGATTTAACATATAATTTTCAGTACATGTCCTCTAATTATTGCTTTTCTCTTAATCAATACTATTCAGATTTAGAATCAATATGTCATCATTCTCTGTTATTCAGATTCACAACACTAACAGGAACAATTAAAAGTTACACAGCAACAACACCAACAATTAAATCGCAATAACATAATAAAAACAAGAAAAAAACAATAACAGACGGGATTCTTACTCAGATGCAGGACAGAACTCAAACCAAGATGAGGGAGAGGGAGCAGTGGAGTACAGGCGACGGAACTGGAATAGACAACGACAGTGGAACAGAGGCGACGCAACGCAATGATAAAGACAAGTTGCGACAGCGCTGGAGCAGTAGGAGCGGGGACGGCGGCTGGACCAGATTCGACGGCGGCGACACAGCTTGAAAAAAGAGAGCAGCGGCTAGGATTTTTCTTTGAGAGAGAGAACTTCAATGTCTCGGTGAGTGGTGAGCGACGAAGATGAGGAGCGGCGATGGTGAGTGGTGAGCGAAGGTGAGAAGACGAAGGAGAAGGGCGACAGCAAGTGGTGGTGGCGTGAAAACAGCGTGAAGCAGAGAAGGAGCTGAGCAAGACGCGTGTTTTTGGAGGAGAAGAAGGAGGGTTTCTAAAAAGAAAACAAAATTCATTTAAGTATAGGTGAATATTTTAGGCATCACTATTGAAGCGCACCCAAAACTTAGTAAATAGGCTACTCTCAAAAAGCGTTCTCTTTGGTACAAAAAGTGTATCCATAGATATCAACATATGACTACGCTTTATAAGTGATTTCTATAATACCTAAGGCTACATTTTTTAAATGATGCCAGAATTGTGTTTCCTTTTCTCTAAAAAAAAGGTAACATTGAGAAAAGCGTAGCCTATTCATAGGATAGGCTATTCTATGAATAGGCTACGCTTTTCAAATGTAGCTTAAAAAAAGTGTGGCTAAATGGGTATTTTTCTTGTAGTGTGGGTCTGTGTTGATGGCGCCACCAACACCAATGGCTCCTCCATGATTCGGATCGTAACTAAACTCCAAGTTGAGGTTCAGAGTCCTTGCCTGGTTATTCATGTTGTTGTTGTTGTTGGCATCACTATATTGATACAGAGGAGGATGATTACTCGATCTTCAAATGGGAGGAGGAGGAAGGTTTGGAATAATGTTGCGAGATTGTTGAATGGAGTGTTTGTCATCTTCTTTGGAGAAGTTCACTTTAACTTTCTTTCCGCGAATCTTACGACCTTCTCTGTCATAGGCCCTGGCGGCTTCTTTGGTGGTGTTGAAGGTTCCAAGTCAAACGCGAACACCTTTTCTTGGATAGCGAATCTCCGCCGTCCATTTTCCCTCTTCACACGCCTTCCCAATCGCAAACTGAACCATTGTCTCAAGAACAAAAGGTCTTCCATTAGATGCCTCTGCAACAGATCCCACCCTCTCTACCGTTATCACCACCACCACCACCACCACCACCACTACCACCACAACCACAACTACAACCACAGAGCTTCGTTAACCACCACCTAATTCCCAAAAATGGCATCGTTGAGAGGAAAAAGAAGAAAAAAAAGGAGATTAAAGTTTTAGAAAATGATAATGATTTAGTAAAAGAGACGAGAGTTTTAGAAAAAAAAAGGATTAGGGTTTTTTTAAAAATTAAAATCGGAGTTTTTTTAAATTATAAAAATTAAAAGTGGGTAAATTTTAACTGACACGTCACCTACTCTATACCTGAACCCCAGGTCACTCAATTAATAGTTGGTCACTTTTGTCAAATTTTAAAATCTTTCGAAAATCATTTTATTAATAACAAAGATTAGTTAGGTACTATTTTGTTAGCGTCAGAATCTTTCGGATACTAATTTAGTATTTACTTCTAAAAAATAAAAAACAAAAGATATTTCCAATAATAATAATTTAAATTGAGAGTCCTCTAACGATATGTTTAACTTTAATTTCTTTATAATTAATATCAATTTCATTTTTCTAGTTCTCAAATTCCTTCTTATTACTAGCTAGCTAAATCGTACCGTTAATAAATTTAAATTAGTCGAATGAGTATCTCACTTATTCGATTAAATGAGTGTATGGAGTTCCTAAATTCTATTCTCAAAACAAAAGTGCTCTGCATGACACTAACAACACAACAACCTAATAAACATAAGCATAGAAATAGAGTGAAACAATTCATGGAATCATGTGGCTTCAAACATTTAGTGAGTATTAATTTGCATTCCAAACTAAGGATGTTGGAGGACCCAGAGAGAATAGTGACCAGGAAATCATATAGAAAATTATATATATATGTTAATTATCAGATACTATATACATGCTATTGTGTGGTTATGAATGCAGCTTCTGCTAAGTGATTCATAACATTCTTAACACCATGGATGAGATTTTGGAATAAAGTTGGTTGCCAAGTATAAATAATGAAACACTACAAAAGCATGAAACACACTATTACATATCATTTATTTTTTCTTCCTCCTTATTCTCCTCTTTTCTTTTTTCTTTTTCTTCTTCTGTCGTCTCTTAATTTTTTCCCAGCAACAGCAACACGTTCTTCTTCTTTTTTCATGTCGCTGAGTTAGTTAAAATATCTTTACATCTAGCTTTTCTCTTTTATGTTTTCTCAATAAATCTACAAATTACATATAAATATACAAAATATACACCAAGTTCAGCTACTAAATAATTTGTGTCTTTTGATCGGTTAATTTGAAATCCACTACAAAAATAAATAATGCCAAAATTTTATATAAATGAAAAACATTTTTATTATATTCTTAAAAGTGAAAACTCAGGTGTAGTTGACTTCACGAAGTTGATAGTCGAAAGTCGTTAGATAAAAATTTAGTCAAATCAATCAAATCATCTAACAACTCTCAGTTATCAACTTCTCGTATCGACTGCACCTGAATTTCCACCGTTCTTAAATATTACAAGCACACCAGCAACGACAAGAATCAAAAGCGAATTTAATTAAGCAACAAATCATGAAGTAAATGTTAATTGTTGAGGTAATCCCAAGTGAAGGGCTTAAAGACATCATTTGCAATAGACTCAATGAAATGTATGTGGGGTTTGAGAAGGTGCATGTACACCACCCAATCACCATTTCTCTTGGGACTTGGCATTGGCATCACATATCCAGCATCACCACCCCAAGGAAAATGGTATGATCCAAACACAGGTTTTCCCCAACCAAAGTCAAATTCTGACTCGGGAAATCTTTGACCAGAAGACACCACAAGAGCGGGTCCCACATCAGTTGTGTTGCCGCAATAAATTCTGGCCAACACTGGTGAGGGACGGTGCTTTTCCACCCAATCAATGAGCCCTAGGAAGTGTTCTTCCGTCACTGCCGTTTCCAGAAACTTGTGAACCTCTTCTGCCACCCAACTCAACGGCTTCTCCACCAACTCCTCTACCGGTTTCCCACCGAAAGGGATGGAAACAACATTGCCAAAATAACTATCCATCGTAGCTTCTTTGCTTTTGTCACCGTTGCTCAGCCTCTTCCTTCCGTCAACCACCACACCTATCTTGGCAACAAGCCTTTTTCCGCCACCGGTGGTGGTGGTGGTGGAGGATGTAGCCATGGCAACCATCTTCCACAAGAACGCGGAGAAAGATTCAAGCTTTGTACGATTCTTGATATGATCTAATGATGAGCTTGCAAGTGATTGAATGCGGCAGAGTTGATCAGCAGTGATGTAATATATCCGGCTTATGAGTGAGTCAAAATTATCGGGTTCGGGTTTGGGTTCGAGTTCAGATGGTGGTGGAAGGGAATTCATGGGGACATACATGTCGTCAAGGGAAGGCTGGATGCAGAGAGGACGTCGAGGGATGAGGAGGGAGCGCCGAAAACACGGTTGTGCCGAGGTGGTGGCCACGGTAGTGGGCTTCATGGGCCGGGCTATCTTGGCCCATGATACTAGGAACATGTTTGCTGAGTATGCATCTGCTATGCGATGATCAAAAGCGCATGCCACTATTATTCCACCACATTTCAAACGTGTTGCCTGCACATTTTTACTATGCTACTATTTATTCATGATATAATAATGCCATCTCTTAAAAATCCCATAGTTACATCTTCAAAAATATTATTTAACTATATGACAATTGATGGTTGCAAATGTAACAAAATATTGTTAATTTATTATACAAACTAATATTCTTTTTTACTTAACTATTAAATTGATATCCAAAAATTTTTTATGTCGACAAAAACAACTCTAAATTAAATAATTCAAAAGACAAGATAATTTCTTAAAAATTTTAAAATTTCACAAAAATATTTAAACATTAATTTATCACGTCTCTGTTAACAAATGTTTATTTAGTTAACTAAGAAAATGAGAGAAAGAGATGATTTAGTGTCATGTCATTGATTCCATTAGCCATGTAATTGTTTTGGGAGACTATTTTGTCTTTCAAGTTCTTTAAAGATATTTTTGTCAGAATTTGGATCTTTTAAATTTTTTAATTTTAATTTAGAAGATAAAGTATAATATCTTATTATTTATTTTATAGGTGAGACCAAGAGAAAATATAAAAAAAAAATATTTAATAGTGAGAGATCACATTTTATCCTTTAAAATAAAACTCAAAATTAAGAGGACCAAATCCTTTGATCATAACTGCTTGAACACTTGAACTAACGAATAGAATCTAACGACTTTCTCATGAATATGATAATCATATATATTTCGTTAAAGGAAAAAGGAATTGCCATGATTTAAGATTTTTAAAGAAGTATACGTATTATATAAAAACTTAATTTTTAGCAATATTTTTCAAATATTAGCGAAATTCTATAGCAATGACAACTACTGAAATAATTGTACCTGAACAGTAAGGACGCCATGCTGCTTCTTTGGAACAAGCTTGCCTTCAATGGATTCATCAGGATTGTACAAGTTAAGATTCTGAAGGTCAATATCAGCCTCCGCCTCAACAAAATCAACCCCACGGTTATTACAAAGAAGCTCCGGTTCACCCATGGAGTTTTGCAGCACCTCGCCAGCAAATGGATAATATGAAACCAAAGCCTGAGCCAATGCATTCTTAAGGGACACCACCATTGATCCAAAGCTCATTGGTGTGTTTTTGTTGTTGTAGCAAAAGAAGACACCAACGTCAATGGGTGGAAGAATGAGATCAAGGTTTGAGAGTGGTAGCCAATGGTCTTGAATTGGCAAAACCGCCGCTACAACCTCTTCATTGGTCACCCTCACCCTAAACGATAATTTTCCTTTTCCATTAACACCCATTGCTAATTATTTTGTTATAGGCTAGAAAAATATAATAAGATAATAATCCAGAAATGTATGTATTTTGATTTTGAGAGTATTTGATGAATTTGAGCTCACAAGTTTAGTTAGCATGTATTTATAGGCGGGTGTTATACCTTACACTTGTGTATGGACAAAGACTTATTAATAATATATAATCTATCAACGAGCGCGATTGTTCACTACAAGAAAAACATTAAATATCGTTGAATTTACAGTCAGATTTAGCATTGGACGTTAGCGGTGGGTTTATTGACGGATTTACCGTTGGATTTGATTTTCTGACGATAAATTTACCGATAATAAATAATGGAGGCAAAAAAATGAAAAAATTGACGCGAGCATTACCGGGGATTTATCCGTCGGTAACCATGATTAATGCAACGCTGCATTTTGGTCACTTGCAAAGTATTATTGGCGAATTTATTTGCCAATAAATCCGACGGTAATCTTGTCATAAATTCAAATCGCAAATCCTCTCCCCCTCATTTTCGCATTATTCTCTCTCACTCCCACTCCCACACACAAAGGCACAGTACCACCCCCTCTCCCCCAGCCCTTTCACTCTCATCTCGGTTCACCACCACCACACGCTTGCCTTTGTCGCGGTGCCTCTTGCCAGATCCACCACACCATGTGCTGGCGAATCATGTCTCCTCCAAATGCACCGCATCGTGTGCTCTCGCTGGATCCACCGTATGCTCGCGTCTCGTCGCGCCCCTCCCCTCGTCGTCCCTCGCGTGCTCGTCGCTAGTTTTCTTGCTCCCTCTGTTTCGTATTATGCTCATCCGCCATCACTGCACCCAACGCCTTGTGAGTGCTCGCGTCTCGCCACGCCACGCCACGCCATGTCCCCATCCCCCCTCGCCTCTCTTCTGCGAGTGTTGCTGCCTGTACTACACTACTCGATTCTGCAGCTACAACAACAGTCAACATGTAAGTTTTTTCTGTTATTCTAATATTCTATATTAATTTTTAATAGTTGATTCATTGATTCGAATATGATTTATGAATCTGATTAGAATATGGAAGAGGTTGAACTTAAAATGTTGAAATGCACTACAAGAAAATAAGCGTTTTGCCACAGTTTTAAAGCGTGATGAAAAGTGCAAAAAAGCGTGTCAATAGCTTTTTGTCACGCTTTTTGTGCTATCAGCACGTTTTTAAAAGGGTCACATCCGCAAGCGTACCAATAGCTCTATCGCCACGCTTTTGTGGATCTATCGGTATGTTTTTTTTTTTTGCCACGCTTTCATCTCTTGCCATGTTAATCTATAGCTACGCTTTAAAAGTATACCAAAAAGTGTACATATCGCCACGCTTTTGGAAGCGTGCCCAGTGGGGTGGTTTTGGCTACACTTCAAAAGCATACCGATAAGGGAAAGATATGACTATACTTTTTAAGCGTGCCAATAGAGGAAGATATGGCTATGCTGGATAAGTGTGGCTGTTGATGATTATAAGAAGATATGGCTACGCTTAAAAAGCGTGCCAATAGCCGAGAACATGACTATAAGTTAGATCAAAATACTTATGGCTATACTTGTTTATGAATCTTCCTAATTAAACATTGTAAAATTGATATATAATTTTAAGTCATAGTTTGAATGACTAATTTAAACAATGAAAATTTTTTTATATAATTTTAAATTAACTAATCCAGCATACATAAACTTTCATCATATTTGTCAACAAAAAAATAAAATTTATTATTTGAAAAATACACATACACATCATCAAAGATACAGTAAAAGGAAAAGTCAAAATTTGTGATTTGAAAAACAAGAAAATTGTTCTTGTTTGAAGATTAAAATAGCTTTGGCTCACTACTGTAGTGCAAGTAATGAACAACCCTATCTTTCTCTCATTTTAAGCATTCCTTAGCCTGAAATGAATTACACAACATCAAATAAATTACTATTCAATAGAAACCACATACCAACATAATGAAACTAAAATTCTAACGTACAGTAATCATCACAAAGAAATAGTACCTTAAGCAAATAATCAGGACAAGAATCTTCTAGGATCTAATTTAAAGCCTTTTGAAAATAATAAGCAGAAGTATCTTTCAGCATGGCTACTTCAAAATCATTCCCATAGTGATCCATTTGACCCATTCTAATTTCAATAAATATATCTAATAGATTTTTTAATAGATGAATCAGGATCGCACAGTAAAATGATTAGGGTTGATATCATGTTTAGAGCTTCATCATCCGGATATAACTTGCTATTTTTGAATAAATATCCTATAAGATATGCAGATGATCTTCTAATAGCAGCTTGGAGAAGAATATTGTCAACAACAAAAAATAGTCGAGAGGAGAGAGCCATTCTATCAGTAATGAAAAGAAAAGTACCTGACGATCATTAACACCTTTCACAAGCTCTGATAAGAGTGACTCCACACCTTCATCATCAATGACCAAAATCACTGTTCCTTAGCTGAAGGTTGAACCTCCTAGAATATAAAATAAATAAAATCAGATTATGTATTGAATTAGTTGAAATACATCCACAATCAACAAGAACACTCATAATTCTTGAAAAAGAGCATGTATGAAGATGGAAAGTCTTTATAAGAATTTCAAAATAAGAAATTTTGGTCTACCTTGTCTTCATCACCCATTGCTGATAGCAAAGAAGGAAGAACGGTACCAAGATGAAAGTTAAGGCCAGGACCTTAGATGAAATAAATAAATAAATAAGATGCAACAAATAATAAAATAACAAGAAATTATTACAAACAATAACGTCAATAGACATGATCTCCATGGCAATGATGGCAACAAACAAGTTACCTTAGAATTTATTTAAGGCCATCAAGTGTAGTATCCTCCAGTGCATGTAGAAGAGTGGGAACAATTTCATCAATAGCTTGCAATCCAACACTCTACATTGCAAGATTCGGATGGAATAAAGGTGTTGTAAAAGCTCTAGTATTATCTAAGATACCACAAACTAAAACATCATAAAGAATGAATAAGTAGACAGCAAAGAGTGCAACCTTATAAAAAGTGTTGAATGCAAGCCAGCTGATTCACGAACCTCAAGCACATTGTAAATACATTGATCTAATTTATCAGAAAATACAATGTAAAAATTTTCTAGAAAAAAGGCTTAAAATACACAAGCCTATCACAAAGCGTAGTCCGAATAGTGGGAATGATGAGCTCATTCATGAAACTCAACAACTAACTCTTGCTAGTGCTTACCATAACTTCACTCAGACCAACACATACACCCTTTTCATGCAACATAAACCATAATTCAATCAAATTACAAGATATGAGCTATCAACACATAGATACACCCATAACTAAACAAAAAATTTCAGTAGCAACAACTATTCTAACCTATCTTCTGCTGCTATTAGGTCACTTAGGCCCTGGGATAAGATTGGGATTATCAAGGGGAGCACATATTCACCAAGTTTCCTGACTAGCTCACCCAATGATTGTCTGGAAACCTGCACAAAAATGAACAAAGGTAAGACAAAAACTCCACAACTTGTGGCAGAAAATCAGTTAAAATGGATATAAGTGCACACCTGTCGTCTTTTAGAGGATGGATGATGTTGTAAGGGATGAAATTAAAGTATCCATTAGAATAGACATAATTTCCTAAGAGTCTTAGGAATATTTGGTGGGAGTAATTTCAAATAAGGAGCCAAGGAAAACACAAGCAGTGTAAAAGCTATTGAAAACAAGCACATTCTTTACTTCAGGAAGCAAAAAAAGTATACACACAAAAAAAGCATCAAATAGTATGACAGTTCACAATCAAAGCTAACTTATTGAAGGGCTATTTGCCCAGCTGACCGAACTTTAGGAAGAGATTTATGTTTTACCAAGAACTCACCATCTTTTGTATTGAATATATCATTTGTCACCTAAAAACAAATGCAATTTCCAAAATGGTCAAAGTAAATGCATCATATAGTAAAGGCAAGAACATGATAATATATCATAGAAGAAAAATGCACACCTTTATAAGTTTGAAAATACTACAAGTTTTACTATTTCTTTGTTGTTGTTGTGTAGATCAATGTCTTGTCCAAATAATAATTTGAGGATAATTCTTTAAAAAACAAAGGTCTCACATAGAAAACAAACAAAGAAACCATGTATGACTGTGTACAAAACTGTCTACAAGATCAAATAATGACTTGAATGCCAAAGTTTTATTACACTTACAGCAGTAAGACGGTAGTAATCTCGAAGATGTTCACAGAATGCCAACATTAATACTGTTTTCTTGCATTACCAAATTAGAGCCAAAATTCAGAATAAGGAATTGGTTCAGAAACAACATTCAAAACAACCAAAACCCAAAACTAAAAATTAGAACCGGCAACAAATAATCATAACAAAGAAATCAGAATAAAAAAAATAACAACCAAGAACAAATAATTAGATCCAGAAAAACTAGAACAAATAATTATAAGTAAAAAAAAAAGGTAGAAATTCAACAACTAACTGCAAATAAGAAAAATAAATGTAGAGTTTCAAAGAGCTGGGTGAAGGATGTAGAGGAATGCGACTGTTTATTGCGTTGTACTGCGGAGGACGATAGCAGCTGCGAGTTCCACGGAGGATGACAGGTGAGTTCTGAGAAGGACAACGGGCTACGGCTTTGGAGTGCGACTTCGAGTGACGGGCCAGTTCCGTGGAGGACTACAGGTGACGACCGCTGTGATTGCGAGGGAAGGAAAGGGTGAGCCAGGGACTGCGACAGTGGAGGGGCTGAGTGGCGCTGAGGAGGAGAGTGGGAGGGGCTGAGTCTATGAGGGTTGAGGGAAAGACTGAAATAATGGTGCTGGAGATGAGGAAAGTATAGTAGTGTACTAGATTATTAGGTTTAAAAAGATGGAAGACGAGGAGGAGTGCTCGAATGAAGAAAATGAGAGAGAGGGAGGCACTACTACTGCATGAATTAGGGTTAGGGGAATGGGATAGAAGGAAGCAGTTAACAAATGAATGACATAAGTATCTGATATCTAGTGGACATTGGGAATCAAAAAATGGAAAAAATTAGGAAAAAGTAAAGTGTTCGAAAAAAAATGGGTGGAAAATTAAATTTTAGGTGGGAACTCTGTTGCTACATTTTTGTAGGGTGCCCAAATAAATACAAGATATGGGCATGCTTTAAAAATGTGACCGTTGGAAGACAAACTAGCCACGCTTTAAAAACGTACCTGTTTCTCTATATGGCCACATTTTTGAAGCGTGGCAAAAAAGCGTGGCCAAATCACAATTAGTGGCCACCCTTATAGAAGCGTGCCATTTTTTCTCTATGGCCATGCTTTTCAAGCGTGGCAAAAAAACGTGGCTAAATCACAAATCAGTGGCCACCCTCATAAAAGCGTGACCATTGACCACTTTTGGCCATGCTTTAAAAGCGTGGCAAGAAAAAAGTGTGTCGACAGGCCTTTCTTTCTTGTAGTGATGGTTGAAATGTTATTGTTGTTAATTTTATTGTTAATTAGGTTAGGGATTGGGTTTGCTGACTATGAATATGCTGATTTTGTTATTTGTTGAATTGGTTTATGAATTGGTTTTGCTGATTATGAATACGAATTGGTTGCTCTGGACTCGAGAAATTGAGCAAGATAATAAAATATATGGTTCAAATGACGGTCTAAATGCTAGTGCACCTTTTACTTTGTCAAAACATAAGGATAATGAAGTGGTATGTCTTATTTGCTATTCTGACTTTCAGTGAAACTGTGAATCTGAATGGTATATTGTGATATTGTCTTTAAAGCTTAAGTTACTTTGCTTTCGTAATGATACTTAACATCCCTAGGTGAATTGAGATTATATGAGCAAGTGCTCATTTTAAATGATTGAAATTATTTAAATGCAATATTTTTCTCACGATCATAATTAACTGCTTTTGTTATTTCACTCTTAGGAGCAGGAGATCAGTTCTGATTCTCAAGATAAATATCCTATTGGCAGTAAAGTTCAGACTGTTTGTAGTAAAGATGGAAAATGGTATATTCAACAATTAATTCTTTTTGATGCTTTGTTAGAAGTTGAGCGAGTTGCTGAAGCTACAAAGTAGGCTATCAAACGAAAAATTGCACAAATAGCAATTATCGATGTCCAATCACAAAGTTTACTGGCAAAGTTTCGTATAGAATCAGATGACCCTGAGAATATGGTCAGTAAGTTATTCAATAAGATTATTATTTTCTAATATTTCTCCCTTATCTATAAAATTTATTAGTTTTTATACATAGAATGCTTACTACCAGCATTAATTGTATGTTTGACTAAACTCTTTTGCTATCTAGATTTATAATTTCTAGCTCCATTTTTCTTCTAATTATTATTTTACAAAAATTAAAACAAAAAAGATTTATAATTTTGCTACGTTAAACTCAACATTACTTGCTACATTCATGGATTCTGTGTGCGTTGTGCCATGTCGTCTTCAATCTCTTTGTCGTTTATGTCGCTGTGTCGGCCGTGATGCTGCGTCTCTCTCAGTCTCTACGTCTCTATGGCTGCATCTTCCAATGGAGGCTAGGTATGATTTGTTTCATTCTTTATTCTGATTTCTTATTTATTAAGATTTTTAAATTTCTCAAGTCTTAGGGTTTTTATTTATTGAATTCTGTTTGTAAATTGTATTTACTTGCTGAAACTTGTAAATTTTTTGTTTTGGTTCCTTAGAATTTTTTTTTTTAGTTTTGTTTGTAACTTAATATATAACAAAAATAAGTATAAAAAAAACACTTAATAATAATGTACAATGAAAGAAATATGTATCTATGTATTAATTGCTAAGTCAAAGTATTTATATGTATTAAGTAAGAAGTTATTGGAATAAATCATGAAGGTTAGGTGCGGTAAGCACGAATGCACGATCCTGGTTTCTAAACATTCTTAGTCGTATTATTAATAAAAAATGTTATT
>NC_029794.2:30038826-30074023 GCF_000816755.2 Arachis ipaensis | reverse complement strand
ATTTTAAAAAATATTATATTACTAATTCAAACGATAGTTTAGTCATAAATATACATTCTCGACGTCCTCCATGCTGTTAATGATATCATTCAACTGGAATAAATAAATAAATAAATAAATAAAAGTATCAGTAGAGAATAAAATTACTAAATAATGTAAATAATAGATATATTAAATATTTATTTTACTAGGTGTGCGAATAATTATTCTAATATTAAAATTTAAATAATTAATTTAAAAATATAATATATTTTAATTTAATTGATAGTTATTTATATTGTTCAAAAAAATTATTAATTACCTAATATTACCCTTAAATAAAATCCGGATAACAAGTGGTTCCGGCGTTTAAGCGAAAAGCAGAGCTTGAATGCTATATTCCTCAACTAGCATAAATTTATCTTCACATACCCTATTTATGTAGTATATAATTTTAGAATAGGTTACATCTCTACCTACCTATTTTTCTTCTTTTCCTTTTTAAAACAAATTTTAGCATACTTCTAATCTAACAACCCTCAACAATAACATCATTTAAGGTTTTTTCTCCTTTTAAAATTAAAGATGTGTAACAAAAAATTATATATCATAGATACTAGATAGAATTTCCGAACAGATTTAACCAGTTTGTTTAAGTCCGAACTTATATATATATATATATTGAATTTTATCTAATTCTCTCTAAAATAATATATAAGTTATCTTTTATGATGTATCACACTTTATCTTAACTATAGTTGGGTTATTTTATAATTTATTATTTGAGATGGATAATTATATAATTTTTTAAAAATATTAAAATTCTACCCCGTTAATTGAAGCACATTTTCACTCATTCATTCTTTTTTCATTATGTAACATCGTTGCAGTGGTGACAAGAAGCAGCGCTGACATAGTTGTGATCTACTGCCTCTCACGCAATCTCTTTCTATAGTGCATCATTTCTTAACGAATGGTTGAATTCCCATGGCTAGTGAGACGACCCGTTAAGGAATGATGCACTGTAAAAAGAGATTGCGTAGTAGATTGCAACTATGTCAGCGCTGCTTCTTGTCACCACACACCACCGCAACGACAATGCTTAGAAGGACCGATGTTACATAATGAAGAAAGAATGAAGGAGTGAAAATGTGCTTCAATTAACGGGGTAAAATTACACATCATAAAAAATAACTTACATATTATTTTAGAGGGGTTAGATAGAATTCACCTCTATATATATATATATGGGTCTTTAAAATAAAACTCTAACTTATTTAAGAGAAATCTGTCGAACTAAACGGATTGATCCATTTTTTTTGTCTAAATTAATATTTTTCAATTAAAAACAAACTTAACCCATTTGAACATTCCTAATCATAGGACAATTTTTTTAAGGAATATTGAGAAGATATATTTGAGCTACCAATAAATTATAGTACTACATATATATCATAGTTTCATTGCAGGAGTTTATTTCTTTTTTTTAGGAGAAAAAATTTAATTGAGAAAAGAAGAAAAAAAAAGAAAGAGAAGGAGGAAAAATTTGTGATGGCAGTAGTGACGATGACAATAATGAAAATAGATAAAAAAAAGAAAAAAAAAATAATAAGTAACAGCAACAAAGATGAAAGGAAGAGAAAGAAAAAGAAAAAAAAAAGATAACCATGACATCATCTGTGTGCATGAATGTGAAATACATTATAATAATTTAGTTAAATTTGATTAAATATATTTTTTTTGGTTGTAAAATTTTATTATAATAGGTATAGTGTGTTTAAGTATATAACTTATTATTGGTTAAAAAAAAATGTAGTCCCTGTAAATATGTTTAAACTAAAGTTAATTTATCAAAAAAAAAAGTGAAATTAATCTATAGTGGAGTTTGTATGATCATCTAAGTTAGTAATAACATTGAGCAATTTCAATAGTTATGTAAGTAAATAGTCGTAGCATTGGACTTTAAAAAAACTCTAATGGCCCAATATTTCAAAGTTACCATTTCTTGACAAATTCCTCTTTAAATTAAATATGGTCAATTTAATCTTTTTCCCATTTAATAAACGATAAATTCGAACTGATGAATAATTTTTCGTATACATAAAGTTCATATTTCATTTTCCATTAGAGTACACGTGATAATTTTTCTATTAGGTGTTTGTGTGTGTCCTTTTGAAAAAAAAGGATTAAAACAAGAAAAACATACACGTGAATCACGTCGATTAATTATTTCAACTCCTTAAAATGGAGATAATTAACGTTTAATCAAATTGCGTAGCTGCGAAAAGAGTATAGATGATGTATATAATTCAACAGCTTAAATGGAAGATTCACTGCACCATATTGACTAATTGAGAATGGTTAAGTTTTGAAGGGAAAAAAACACTCAGGAAGCAGCCAAAGATGAATGATAGAAATTAAAGAAGTGAAGTTTTTAATTTACACTATTTTTGCATATTCATCCGTAGTTGGTAAGGCTAACGTCAGGTTTAGTTANGAGTTAAACGATATATATTTTTATGTACCACCAAACTGATTCCTCAGTAACTTTCATATCATGTAGCTTAGAATCTGACAACAACAATAACAATTAGCAAGCCATTCTTGACTTTCACTAACACTATAGACATTCAGCAATGTGAAAGAAAGTCTCTTCATGTTGATGAAAGGAACAACAATTTTTTCTTAGGCCATTCATCAATATATCATCAACAAGCTCCGACAACAATTACTACTACTGCTGGTTTGTCATCATCATACTCATCATGGAATCAGCACCATATTGTGGAGGATTACTTGTTTGCAAATGAAAATTGAGATGATCTTAGATCCGTGGTTGAGTTTGTCACTGACCTTAAGTCCTTAATAATTCCAAGGTTTATCTATGATTGTAATTAAAAAGTTTAATATATATTTTGAGAGGATATTATTATTAAGATATTTAACTATTTAAAATTATGGGAGATGTTGATTTTTTAGGTGTTGAAGACACGTGCAGGCTACAAGGATGACACGCGGTGAGTGAAAAAGTATGGGAAAGCTGAGTCTATGTTTTGTAGCAGATTATAGGTCCCATAGAACAGTATCTGTCAGTTGCTTACATACCTGTTTATGATTATAATATTGGGTTAATCTTTGCAGTAACTAAAGTGTGTAGTATTTTTGTAACTATGTTGAAATTTATTACAACATCTATGATGGGTTATTTCAAAAAAGAGTAACTCGAAGTTAGAGGACTAATATGTTTGGGCTTAGCCAAAAAAACTTTAGTCCTATTAAAATGCTGTTTGTAGTACATAATTTAAGAGTGAATTGCAAGACTTAAAAAAAAGGACTGGATTGAATTGACCAAAATAAAGAGAAAGGAGTTATGCTTATCATGTTAAAAAAATTTTTATTTTTTGGGAAGCCTTAAATAAAAATGTCATAAAAAATAGTCTATAAAAATGTGTAATTTAATAATTAAAGTTGTGACCATATTTGTTAGCAGGATGAAAGATAGTAATAATATAATTTTTGGATTGAAAATTAAGTGTTAATTTTTTTTATGAAATTAAACACCATTTTTTAAAAACTAATTGTCAATAGCAATCACCTTTATTTACTTGTAACACAGAGAATATAGTACTTCCAATTATTTTATTATTCAGTTTTCTTATCGTTATATTTATAATTTTTATTTTTTTAAATTGTTAATAATTTCAATTAACATGAATAAGTGAATGAAAATACAGTCCAGTCTTTTCTTTTTTTTTTTGGCCTTACAATCCGCTTTTAAATTATGTACTATAAACAGCATTTTAATAAGACTAAGATTTTTTGGCTAGGCCTAAACATATTAGTTTTCTAACTCCGAGTTATTCTTTTTTGAAATAACCAAGGTTCAGAAAATCAGACCGGTCATCAAACCGCTCTAATTACTGGTTCATTAGTTCACTGGTCTAATCGATCCAACCGGTGATTCAACCGGAAAACCCTTTTAGAATAGAAATAATAAATAAATTATAAATAGTTAAATACACATCCTAAAATATAATTATAGTCTAATATAAATCTTAAAATATCTTTAAAATTTAAAACACTACATAAAATATCATCAACCAAATACATATGATCTTATCAAAATCCAAACTCAAAAGTTAAATAGTAATAAAAGCATATCTAAATATTAAATCCCAATATCATAGTTTATCAATCATCAAAATCCGCAAGAACTTGTTGCAAATCTGCTTCGGTGGGATGATCTTCACCTTCATTCCCACTCTATTGAGCAGAAGAATCAAGAGATGCAGCATAAAGACTGCTACTACCACCGTACTAGCACTACGAGAATTAGGATTAGCAGCATCATCATTCGAAATAGGAGGATCGACAGACATGTTATTATTCACAGAAGCATTGTTATTTGCAGTTGCTTCTTGATTAATACTATTTTCCATAACTGAAATTAATAACACCCACAACACAATGAAATTAAAAATAGTCACGACACAATGAAAATTAACATCATGAAAACTAACCATGTTCTTAACCTAAAGCATGAGCCAAACACAATGCAAATTAACAGCCTACAGCTTACAGCAATTCGGCCATTCAAGTATTCAAGAAGGCAATTCTGCCTACAGCCTACAGCATTCAGCCATTCAAGTATTCAAGAAGACACAATTAAGTAATTAACAAATTAACCATGTTCTGGAATCATTTAATCAGAACCATACATTCTAACAAATTAACAAATACAAAGCATTCATCCATTCAACAAATTAACAAATACAAAGCAGCAAAACACAGAAACATCAACATTAGGCATTCTAGAATCACTGAATCAGAATTCAGAACCATACATTCTAACAAATTATCAAATACAAAGCATTCAGCCATTCAACAAATTAACAAATGCAAAGCAGCAAAACAGAGATGAAACAGAGGAGTCACTCACCTGGGTGCTGACGAAGTGAAGACCAGCGAAGACGAAGCGAGAGGTCAGCGAAGACGAAGCGGCGGTGCTGAGGACCAGGTGACGGCGGTGGCGGTGGCGCTGAGGACCAGAGGACCGCGGGGACGACAGACGGCTACTGGGCTGGGCTACTAGGCTACTGGGCTACAAAGCTAGGGTTCAGTGGTTCACCGTTCATGTGTGGAGTGAGACTGAGATGAATGACTGGGGGAAGACTCCAGGCGACGGCGGTGGCGATGACGACCTGAGGACCTCGGCGACGGCGGTGGCTACTGGGATGGGATTTGGGAATGCTAGGGTTCTCGAGTGAGACTAAGAAGTGAGATGAGTGAATGGGGGAAGAAAGGGGGGGGGTTCTCGAGTGGTAACCGGGTTGGGTTATTTTTTTTTTAACAACTAAAAACGGCGTCGTTTTACTGTTTTAGAAAAATCGGCCGGTCACCAGTCTGGCCCAATTGGCCGGTTTTTAGCCGGTTCACCGGTTTTCTTCCGGTTTTCTCTCCAGCGGTTATTAGAAGAGGACCGGACCGCTTGCATTGCTGGTTCACAGTTAAACCGGTCAAACCGGCCAATCCAGTCTGGTTTTCAGAACCTTGGAAATAACCCAACACAGTTTTTGCAATAAATTCCAACCGTAGTTACAAAAACACTACACACTTTAGTTACTACAAGAATTAACCCAACGTTATAATCATAAACAGGTATGTAAGTAATTGACAGATACTTTTCTGGATCCATGATCTGCTACAAAGCAGAGACTCAGTTACCCCATGCTTTCTCACTCACCGCGTGTCAACCCTGTAGCCTGCATATGTGTCTTCAGTACCTAAAGAAAGGAGAAGCCTTCAGCATAGTAGAATCTCCCTAAAATATACTACTATTACCAATAAGAATGACATGTATTACTATTATGTATATCTATCTTATTCCAAACCTGAATTTTTTTCTTTGGATTGAAGTGAGAAAGTTTGATAGAGTATGTTTGTATGAAAAATAGGCCTTTAGTTTTATTTTGACTGTTACCTAAATTATCTTTTTTATTAGTTTAATATTGATGGTAATTAATTATAGTAGGAGTACATAAGATTAACCATCAAAAATATTTTTTTAGTTTTTTGTTTTCATTTATTTAAAAATGTTTAGAATGAGAAGAACTTATTTTTCTTTCTCTCTCAACTTTTACTCTTCTAGTTCATCAAACCATTAACATCACAAGTTGAATAGTTCAGGATATGAAATTTTCTTTATGGTGCGATGAGCATGGAGAGCAACCAAATTGTGAATCGAATTAAAAAGTTGTAAATTAATAATAGTTGCCAATGACGCCGTTTTCTTTCTTTCCCTATTTTTCCTTCGACATTTTCTTTTTTCCTTTCTTACCTCTTCCTTCAAACTCATCCAATAGAGCTTGATGAGAGACTATTTCGTAAGATTTTTTCTTGGTGAACATAATTATTTTGATCAATGAGTTGGAAGGAAGAAGAAGATCTGAATACTTATTTCTTTGTGATTCATTGATTTCTCAAAAATGGCAAACATGGTGAACAGATCCTCGAGTGGTGGTTTTGACAACCAGAGTGATGCGAGGAAAATCGTCAGTTTGAAATTTCTTCTCAATAAAAGGATCTCTTCGTTGCAAGTATAGTTCCAAACCAACAATTGACCCGCATCAAAGTTTAATTTTGTTTGTCACAAGTGTAAACCAATAAAAATTCCGAGAGTATTAGATCTCGGGTCGTCTCTCAAAGGAATTGCAGTGAGGTATGCATGTTATTGGTTATGAGGTTTGGGGGGGGGGGAGGGGTGGTTTGCGAATAAAGAAACGAGAAATTAAATGGCAAGAAATTTAAAGCAAACAACTAAAGATAATAAATTCTAAAGAGGCATTCATGGCAAGGATTGAGAATCAAGGTCTTCGATCCTAGTCATTAATTATAACACAACAATTACCAAGAGTTAAGCCTATTACGTTATCTCTGTATTGAGAGAAAGTCAAATAGGCCTAGTTAATCCCAATCCATAAGTAGCATCAATAGAAACAAGATTAACTAACAACTCTAGATCACCAATATAAATTGGGTATTAATAATTCAAGATTACCAAGCTTCTTTCTCCAAGCCAAGAATGCTCAAAATATACTCTAAAACTAAGTCAAGCATTTTATCAAACACTTGGTGTGCATAGAAAGGGAAGCATATTAAATTGCAATAATAATAAAATCTAAGGCTACCAAATGCAAGAAAATAATAATAACAATCTAAACAAACATCAATAAATATGAAAACATCAAATTGTATTAAATGAAATGAAAATTAACAAGAGTTCATCAATATAAAAAGTAACAAAAATGAGAAATTAACAAGAAGAACTAAGAAAAGAAAATTAAAGCAATGGAACAAGAAAAAGTAAAAGGAACTAAGAAAATTAACTACGACTACTACTCATCACACAACACCTTCATACACTGAGCACAACAACATTTGACATATTAGATTAGGACACATACCCATGCATAAACTGATTTTACTGAAGAAATATTATCCTTTTATAGATTGTATTGCTTTCAAAACTTTCTTGTGACTCATGTCATTTTGTAAAACAAAAGAAATTATCTTTTGATCTTAGTACAACTGAAATAAAAGACTGTTTTGACTTAGTTCATATGGATATCTAGGGTCCCATTTCTATTATTTCCAATGAAAGACATAGGTATTTTTTACTGTGGTGGATGGCAAGAGCAGATTCACTTAGATTTTTTTTATGAAAACCAAATTTGAGACATCATAATTGGTTATTAATTTTATGAATTTTGTCAGAGTATAATTTGAAAAACAAGTGTATATGGACTGACAATGGGGGTAGAATTCACTCTAAAATTCTTTTTTGCATTAATTGGCATTTTAAACTAAACTTCTTGTGTAGAAACACCAGAGCAAAATGGGATTATAGAGCAAAAACACCCGCACGTTTTAGGTGTTGCTAGAGCACTGTTATTTCAATAAAGAATTCCACATTATTTTTGGCAATACGCAGTTGCTCACGCTATTTACCTAATTAATAGGCTGCCCAGCACAAAACTGGATAATGCTAGTCCTTATAAGTTTTTGTACGATAAATTACCTAACATTTTATATTTAAGAGTATTTGGTTCTCTTGCATATGCCTCTACATTATCAAATTCAAGAATAAAATTAGACCCAAGAGCCAGGAAAATAGATTTTCTCGGTTTTAAATTAGGAACAAAGGGTTTTCAACTTATTGATTTAAAATCAAAAGAAATTTTCATATCCAGAAATGTAACTTTCTATGAAACTCATTTTCCATTTTCACATTCCACTAGCATTAACATTTCTGCGGCACCCACTCGTACTCTACAATGCATTGATATTTTTCAATATGATACACCATCCACACATTATTTGCAATCACCCACACATACCACACTCACAGATTCAAATAATCATTTTTCAAGCTAAATGCACTCACCAATTTCCTCACACACCATTGCACCCATTATAACACCACTGCACCACACACTAACAATGCACCAATATGATACACCATCCACACATTATTTGCAATCATCCACACATACCACACTCACAGATTCAAATAAACATTTTTCAAGCTAAATGCACTCACCAATTTCCTCACACACCATTGCACCCATTATAACACCACTGCACCACACACTAACAATGCACCTGTATCACTAGAAAATCTAAAAGAGTCAAGAAACTGCCTGCTTATTTAAAGGACTACCATTGTATGATAACCCACGCAGCTCACTCTAGCAACTTTGCCAACTCTAGATCTTTATATCCTATCTCACAACACTTGTCATATGATAAACAAATCCCAAAATATAAGTCCCTTTCTCTAGCCATCACCTCAAATCCGGAACCTAGCACTTATGAGAAAGCGGCTACACATGAATGTTGGAAAAAGGCAATACAAGCTGAATTGGTAGCTCTATATCATAACAGAACTTGGTGTCTCACTGAACTTCTAAAAAGCAAGAAGGTTGTGGGTTACAAATGGGTTTTTCAGATAAAATTCAATCCCGATGGCACCATAGAAAGGCACAAAGCCAGTTTAGTTACAAAAGGATTCACTCAAGTGTAAGGAGTAGATTATGGTGATACTTTTAAGTAAAATAACATGTATATTTTCTGAAAATATCAACCATGGAACTCAATGAATCACATAAAGAAACTCTAAAACACGCATGAAAAAGTGAAACATCTATGTATCCCAGGAAAAATTGGAACTTTAAAGTTTAAACTAGAATTGTGAAAAATAACTATTATCAAGTAAATGGGTACCAATGAAAAGGATCATAAGATGAAATTACCAAATAGAAATTTTAACAAACAATTGGTGATCAACATTGAGAGATGACAAACAAAGTACGGAAAATATAAAAAGGGATAAAGTAATTTGAGTTCACCGTTTTAGATCACTTGAGAAGAGGACCCTACAACAAGTTTCTGCCAGAACCTGAAGCTAGTTGACATTTGATCTTCTCTAAGTTGTTTTCTGTGTTTTTAGCAGCTCTCTTTGTCATTGCAATTCATCTCAGTAACACAAACAAGAACCAATTTTGAAAGAGATAAGAATAGAGAGACACAAAGGGAAACAAATTGGAAGAAGATGAAAAGTTACCGGAGAAGAACCATTGGTGGTAGCCATGGGCGTAGATCAAGGCTCGTGGTCGGAGAAGCTCAAAACACAAGGAGGGGTTTTTCTTTCTGGTGATACTAGTGTTAAACCCGTGCAATGCACCGACTTGCATTTTAATTTGACATGGTAAATTGAAAATAATATTCTATAATAATAAATTTCTCGAGTTTAGTATAACACTATCATCGTCATTGTATAATAAACATACTGAATATGCTGTTTTATCTTTATCCAAAGTAAAATGCAAATGGAACCATTTGAAGTCTATAATATTCTTGAACCATAAGGAAAGAGACCTGAAAAAATAATAACATATATAACTGTAATAATAACATGTCAATTTTACACTAAACTTTATATCAAAAGGCTAATAAAAATTTATCGACAACCTAGTATTTGACTAACCTCATTAGAAAAGTAATTGGCATATGATGTTGTACTCCCTGTTACACATTTCATTTCAAGTTTGAAAGTAGAGTTATAGATAAATTAGTTGTATCTACAGTAAATATTTGTACAAAAGTGTAATCATAACATGTTATTAAAATGAAAATACTATTTTTCTTACCTAAATGTTATTAAAAACTTCTTTGAATATGACATTTATTGTTAATGACTTTGGATTGCCGTCTTTGTCTAGATTTAGAACCTTGAGGCCACTGCGACTCTTAACTCTTGACAAAGCAACGTAAAGTTGTCCATGGGTAAATACTATTTTTGGCAAGTAAAGCTCTACATGCGATAATGATTGACCCTGACTGTTGTTGATGGTCATTGCAAAGCACACTGTTAATAGAAATTGTCTTCGTTAAAACTCAAAATGCAATCTTGAATCTGAAGGGACCAAGTTCATTCTTGGAATGTACACTTTGTCGCCAATATTTCTATCGGTCACTATCGTCACTCCAATTATGTTGTTGCCAAGTTTGTTAACTATTAAATTTGTCCTATTGGATAAACCTGAAGTATGGTCTATGTTTTGTAGTAGCATTACAACGAGTTCTGGCTTCAAAGTCAACTTATGGTTGGGTAGTCCCGAACATTTGATTTCATTTAGGAACTCTGGTATGAACCACTCTTGTTGTACATCTTCATTCTTATCAGCTTGACATGTTATATCAGAACTTAGATACTCCTTTCCATCCCTGGGAAAATTATCAAGACGAAATCATTTACCTTCTCGACACTTTCAAGCATGGGTGCAAGAATTGCCCTACTCTGGAAATACCTATAATCTGACATGTTTTGCAACAAATCTGGATATGAAAAGTCTATCAAATGAGAGCGAGGGGCATTTGTAGTTGTAATTAGCAGATCATCTGGAATTTCAACATTTGACTCATCACCAATAGCAGAACCAATACTTCCATTTCTAGCATCAAGTATCCAATTAGCAAATTTCTTCATTTCACTATCTTGTTGATCTAAAGAAGACATTAGAAGCTTTATGTTCGTATGAAGCTTCTAAAACTTTCAGAACGACCACAGATGGAATAAGTTAATAACTGATAACAATATATCGTGTCTACTCCCTTTTGGAATCACCGAAAGTATCTGTCTGAAATCACCTCCTAGAACCACAACCTTACCACCAAATGGTTGATGAGTTTTATGTTGATCGGTAACTGACATAAGATCCCTGAACATCCGATCAAGTGCTTCAAATCACATTTTATTGAGTATTTGAGCTTCATCCCAAATTATTAAGTTACTTTGGATGAGCAGCTCAGCCTTCAAACTGCCATGTTTGATGTTGCAAGTAGATTTATTAACAATTATAATGGGTATTGAAAACCTAGAATGAGCCGTTCTGCTACCAGGCAGGAGTAAAGACACAATTCCACTGGATGCAAGATTTAAAACAATCTTTCCTCTAGACTGAATAGCAAAAGAAATTCCATTTCAAATAAATGTCTTACTACACTCACCATGCCCAAAAACAAAGTAAAAACTACTAGAGTCTGTATTAATAGAACTGAGTATCTTATCGAATATTAATCTTTGCTCATGAGTCATCTTCTGTTCTGTATATAAGTTTATATGAGTCAACTCATTTGTGTCATATGCTAACTCCTCCTCTATTAGCTTATTCTAAAAAATGAAAACATTAGACAACTCAGGATATGACATTGATTGATAGTCTCTTAAAGATCTCGCATTGCTATTGAATATCTTCTCAATCTCAATAAGGCAAAGGTTTTTTAATTTGTCATCAGTTATGTTTAGTCCTAGCAAAAGCACATGATAATTTTATGAAATATTTAATAAGTAATTCCAAAATAAAAACTGTATATATTAATAATAAGAATAAAGTAACTAGAGAATCCAATTTTGATATAAAAAAAGACATAGTGAAATACCTTGATTTTTTAATGCTTTTTTCCTCTTGTATAGTATTCCGTCAGCTAATAATGTCAAAATTGCATTCCAAACACGATCTAGTTTGCTAACGCTATTAAATATCAGTAGCATCACAAATAGTTTTCTCAATTGATGACCAGATGCAAGTTCAGCTACCTCATTAATAACTACAATGAATTCTCTATCGTCACACAGTAGTCACATAGGATAGCAAGCATCTTGGAAGTTAGAATATGTAATCCCATTAACTGTCCTAATAGACTCATATTTGGTGCAACCTCTCTGAACAGTTAACAAAATTCTCATATAGTAGATATCACCTGTACCCGGTAGAACATAGTTAAACCTCCCGATAGAATACCCTTTTTTGCGTGGATGCCATTCCCTTGCTTCTCTATCATAAACAAATTGATTTGAAAACTCAGCATACATCAAAGTTTTACCTGCTTCAAATTCTGTGATGGCCTCCATCCATGCTAAGAACATCGTACATTTCCCTTCCACTTCTTCCACAATTTCCTCAAGATCGTCATCATCTTTAAAGATGATATTTTTCTCTCCAGGAAAATAAAAAGTTAATCTTATCACTGAAGGCCACCTCTGATGAATATCATAAGCCAAAATTCTCTACATAGCCTCACATGCAGACAAATACATACAATCATAAAATTCTTTGATCTCATCAATAATATGAGCATCTTCTCCACTGAAAGATTCCTTTGAAACTCTAACTGCTACCTTTTATGGACCTTGATTCACGTACTTGAACAAATATTTGATAGCATTTGACTTGTTGCAGTACTCTACATTAACATGCGCTTGATAAGACATCAGCAGATATGCATTGTATGGAACCACATTCGTATTATCCATATGGACTCCCTTCTTCTCAGTAACTACTCCTGTGTCTCATCTTCTATATGATGGGTATCCACTATCATCAATAACTGTGATACTGATGAATGTTTTGGGATAATATTTGGTGCAGTACCCATCTTTCATGCAAGGAGATTTTGAGAAAGTTCTACCACATGGTCCATGAATCATATATGTAGACACAATTCTATACAATTTTGGATACCAAATAGGATTGGGCAACTCTGACAATGATATTAACTGATCAATTTAAGTTGTCATTATTATCTTATGGTCTCCACTCAACCATAAAAGAATGTGAGCATGTAACAGGCCTCTTTTTTGGAATTCGAAATTCCACCGTGTACATCCCTTATAACAAAAAGACAAAAAAATATATGTTATAAATAAACTATGTATTTTATATATGTGCTTTCATAAATTAAAGGTGATAATAGACAATCAATAATATGTTAAAAATAAACAAATATTTTGCCATTTATTTTATAATAATTTGAAGGAAAATTTCTTTAAAAATAATATTGGATGATGAGCAGTAACAGCATCTAGCACTCCAAATAGAATTCCTTGCTTAAGATATGAGATTATCATGTCAAGCTTATTTTTGAACACTCTACACGATATATCCGGTCGGTCTTCAACCATTAAGTTTCTTGGATTGTTAACTCTGTCAATCTCATACCAACTCGAGTTATATGTCATTGTGATGAAGAGGTCTGGATATCCATATTTCTTACAAGTTGCTATAGTATCTTGACAATTATTAAACATATATCTCATGCCACTAGTGAAGGACACAAATAGGATGACACGTTTACCTGCTTTGGAAGCACGAGTTTCACCCCCAATCAACTGCACCTTGAATCCCTTATATATATATATATATACTCCTTACTTTATCTTGGTTGTTTCGATAGTAGGTTAGCCTTTGTGCTTCAATAATGGAAAAGCAATCAACCAAGAACTGCTGAAATAGTCTTCTACCATTGACAATGATTGCATACTTGACCCTTTTTTCTTGTTTTCTAAATTCTATGAAATCCCTTAAACTCACACGTTGTCTCTTTCTATTTTTATTAGCTCTATGAGATTCTCGCAAAGGAATGTCTTCTTGGTAGCCTTCTTCACCATAAGAAAATGTAAACCCCCCAAAATTAGCGAATAATTAATCAATAAATTAAATTTTAATAAAACAAATTAGAAATATAAAATTTATAGTAAAGTAAGATAGAGCTAATTTAAACAAAAATTTTGACACTAATTTCAAAGAATTTGACCCAAGATTGGACCGAACAGACCGAACCGGTTGAACCGGGACTAAAGCCCAACACATAAAAGGGAAGAGACTAATTTCCTTCCCCAAAACATTTCATTTCCATGTTGGGGACTGAAGAGAAGGGAGAAGAATGAAGGTGATGTTCCAAACCCTTGGTTCCACTTCAATCTCACATAACTTTCCGCTCTGAGCTCCAATCGTCGCATCGTTTGCGGCCATGCGACTGCACCGTCGAGATCTACAAAGCCCAGTCAATAATTGGGTAAGTAAACCATTTCTGTGTTCCAATTTCTTCCTTTCCAATTTCGAAAGTTATGAGCAATTATGTTAAAAATTGTTCAATTCTGGTGTTTAGGCAATTATCATACTCAAGCATTCATGAGATGAAGAACAAAAATGCACAAGAGAATGGAATCAAACGTGTATTGAAATAGAAATAGTAATATTATTAATCCATGAGAATCAGCAGAGCTCCTAACCCTAACTTAGGAGGTTTAGTTGCTCATGCTTTACAGAAAACAATGGTGAAATGTACGAATGGTAAAGATGAGGCCGAAGATCCTCAACATGGGTAATCTTCTCCTTTAAATACTAATCTAATAACTAAGAAGTACAAAAATTATGACAGACTAGACTAGAGGTGCGAAAATCCATCCTTGGGCCCACTTTAGTTGAATACTTGGGGCTGAGCTTGGCGTCCAACTTTGAGGAATGGGCGTTGAACACCCATTAGGGGATGGTTGGCGCTTCCTTGCTTCTTGGTGGGCGTTGAACGCCCCAAAGGGGGTGGTTCTTGGGCGTTCAATGTTGGCTTGTCTCCTTGGGGCATTGAACGCCAGCCAGAGGGTAGCTCCTTGGCGTTCAGTGCCCAATATGGACAGGTTCCTTCGAAGAAAAGTATAGACCATTATATATTGATGGAAAGCTCTGAAAGTTAGCTTTCCAACGCCATTGAGAACTTGTCATTTGGACCTCTGTAGCTCCAGAAATGCTCATTTGAGTGCATGGAGGTCACAATCTGATAGCATCTGCTACGCTTTCCTTGCCTCTGAATCGGACTTTGCTAAAGCTCCTCAATTTTAGCTAGAAATTACCTGAAATCATAAGGAAACACCAACTCAAAGTAGAATTCAAAAATGTGAATTTAGCAGTAAAACTTATAAAAATATAATAAAACTTAAACAAAACATATCTAAAATAATATGAAAATGATGCCAAAAAGCATATAAAGTATCCACTCATCACTGCCTACTTGTTATATATGCTTCCTGTATATTCTTGAATTTTCTGTTTGTTTCCTGTGGTTTCACCATAGTAGGAGGATTGGAGAAAAGGCAGAAAATTGAGGGTTTTAGTTAGTATTTGGTTAAGTTTAGGAATACTTTGAAAACCACCCATATTTATGGTTTCAGTTTTTAATTCTTAAGTTTTATAATTTGAGTATCGGGTACTAGGATTGCCTCTGGCATTCCCAAGACCTTATATATTATGTGCGTGACACATTTACCATGCTGAGAACCTCTGGTTCTCATCCCATATAATGTTGTTTTTCAGATGCAAGTCGAGAGGCACCTCAGTAGGCGTCTGGGGCTTCTGCAGCGAAGTGGATTCATTTTGGAGTTTTACTTTTGGTCTTTTTCTATATTTGTATAAACTCTCCTCATATATACTTGTTTTATTTCGTACCTCTTAGAGGTTTATGGAGAATCAAGATTTATTATATATGTATTTTGGGTTCTGGGTTTAAGTATATATATGTATGTAAATATTCTCCGGCCAGCTTTAGCTTCGCAGGCTGAGTTAGAAGCTTGTTATTTTGTATTATTGACCCTCTGTTCTTACTTTCTATATATATATATATATATATATATATATATATACACATATGCTTATGAACTCTAGTTCTCTTCGTACGCAAGTAATCTCTTTCCTGAGCGTTGCGCTTTTGCAATTTTGCGATTATGTTTCGCCCATTCTTCAGGGCTCCTAGTATACTACATTCTTTCGACTACTATACGTATTTATATTTTATTTTAGAGGTCGTAGTGCGTCACCACCTCTGTTTTACATCCAAGGTGTAAAGCTCTGTGTGGTAAGGTGTTACAGAAAACATCATAGGATACTGAAGAAGAATAAATACGATGTGTGTCTCATGAATCCTTTGTAGATGTCCGGAATTTAATTGAACTATAATATCACACCCTGCATCTCCAGAATAAAAATCGCCTACTATTAGAGCTGCAACCTCGTTAGAAGATAGTAGATTGTAGACTCTCGCATCTTTTGATCTTTTTCGGTACAACCGCAACCTTATATTTGTGATATTTTCTTGATTTAGGTAGTTTCTCACTATCCTAAATGTGTGAGCAAGAACATTATGTTGATTGTTCGTGCCCTTGAGGTCTAGAATCAAGGTGTAACACCCTAACTTTTAGCACCTCATGATCACTCTAAAAGTCTGAGCGCTACTTACCTCTATTCCTTTAATTATATGCTATGTTTATTTAATATTAAGCCTTCGCCAATATGAACCGAAACTTTGCTCAAGAAAATGATAAGTTTTTTCTATTAATCACTTAATCAAACTGATACCTATATATATATGGATACATAATCACATAGCATCATATACATAAACTTATTTCAAGATTCTCAAATACAAGTTCTATCCCCTCTAAAAACTAAAAACAATAATCGAAGAGGGGAAAATAAAATCTAAGAACTTAACTCGTAAACTCAATCTTCTATGCTCCTGTAACTCCGCACTAAACCTTCGCACCTGTAGCTAAAAGGAGTGGAAATAGGCGGTAAGAACTGGAGAGTTCTTAGTAAGGTCGGGGTAGTTAATTAAGTCAGGATTATCATAGCTCAATTTAATTCACAGCCCAACTCAAAGACCCAGAACAATCACCTGTCATAGAAGTTCAAATTAATAAGCAATGAAAATCACAAACACAACTCAAGCAATCACAAACAATTCACAACACCAAACCAAATGCAAAATATGCAAACAAGGATGATGCATGCCTACTCCTATCGTAGGTAATGAGCTCATTTGTCGGTTTTGACCCGCACCCGATGCAATCTGACTCGCAAGTCAGATAAGGCATTCCAGTGGCATAACCTCAGCAAGGTTCTAACCTCTTGCAGGTGCTGATTCTCCAACTGAAGTATGCCGAACATGACCTCTGCAAGTACTTGCTGGTGCTGATTCTCCAGCTGAAGCATGTGACCCATGTTCCTGGAAGCCATTCCACATTTACGGGCATCCCCACACAATCATACACATACAAAGCCCACGACTTATTAACATTTATTCTTCGGCACCTTAACCATACTATCGCTACCCTTTCGTGACCTTCCCATAATCACACGTGCCGATTTATCTTCTCTTTTTCTTTTAAAACCAAAACCACCTCTTTATGACATTCTCCAAAACCTTTAAAACAATTTCACTTAAACCAATTATTCTTTCAAAAGATAAAGAGAAACCATTTATTAGTTAAACCCCTCAGCAAAGCATCTAAACTTTAGGGGAGCGACAACCAATCTCATTCTCTTAATTTCATTTGAAATCCTTAACAATCATTATTTTCTTAAATTGAAATAATCAAATAAAGTTTCTAAATCAAATCGAAACCAAATCATACAAATCAGAAGTTTCGAACCCATGCCAACAAAAACAAAACCAATCCCAGTTTCATCCTTAAAATTAATTATTTTCAAAATAAATCGAACTCAAAACATATACTTTTATTAAATGAATTAAACTCGAAACATAACTATTTTCTTAATAAATCAAAAATTAAATAATACAACTTCTCAAATCCAATCTTTTTCTAAATAACATTTCAAACAAAGTCTTAAATTTTAGAACAAAATTTCGGCAGCATCTCCCCTAAAACTCGGACTTTGCCACCCTTCTCAGGTCCCATCCAAACAATTTCTCAAACTCTTTCAAATCGTTTCCAATAAATGAAAACCATTTCTAATATCAAAATATTTATAAAATCAATCCAATTAGAAATCCAACTGCTTTCAAAATAAAACCATTTTCATATCTCAAATCATGTCGTTAATTCAACAATTCATTTCTTATTAAATCTTAATGTCTTCATCAAATCTCACCAATTTCACTTGATCACCAACAATATTCCAGTCCTGAATTCATCGAAATAATTCAGTTCTTGGCTGCACTTAACCGACCAAATTTCAAACCAATCACAAATATCAATATATCACAAAAATTTGACATAAATTTCAGTCAAATTCAATCAATAATCAATCAAACGAACAATTCACTTATCAAATTCACATTAAATTATTAAAAAATTACCAAACCCTACCTCCGTACAAAATCAAACAATGGAAGCTCCGGAGAAACTTTCTGACCGAGCTGCTGAAGAGGAAAACGTCAGAAAATCGTGTGTGCCTCGTAGAATTCCAATTGGTCAAACTCAAGGGGAAGGGGAGCTATGTCACTGTCAACTTCTATCGGACAAAAGTAATGCCAATGTGTAGAGGAGGATGATACGGACATTTTTACCGAATTAGATTTTGATTGGAGTTACGGATCTCAAAAAATAGAGTGTTGAAAGTTCATGGCTTCCATGAAATCCCACACGGCCTTCTCTCTCTTTTTTCTGTCTTCTTGGTTCGGTTAAGGAGAGAAAATGAGATGTTGATGGTGATGATTAATGAATAAGGGGGGGGGGGGGGGGTTTAGGTGTCAAGCTAGGCCACGTGTCAGTTTTTGAAGCTGCTGAGTCAGCGATTCAAGTTATAAATATCTTAAACGAATAATTATGAAAATTGGATATATTAAAACACAAGTAATAATATATATACAAGTTACTAATATAAATGACATTAGCAACATAATGATAAAAGATATACGGTGAAGCATTAGCAAAACTAAGTTCACCGAAGTGTATCGATATTTACTCATATCGGCAGATATTTAGCTTGATAATAATATATATAAGAATCTGAATTTAATTGAACTCAAGTAGTTATAAAATTAATTTAATTACTTTTAATAAAATAATTTCTAAAAATAAAGAACTTCAATTAATAAAATAAATTATAACTTATTTATATTTAAATTTTAAAAAATATGGGTCGTTACATTCTATTCACCTTACAAAAATTTTTGCCTTTTTAAATTGATACTATAAAATAATTTCAAACTCTACTAAAAGAAAACATGAATAACGAAGAATAATATAGGCAATTTCAAGAATGAATATTTGAAAAGATTCAAGTGAACAGATAGGATCATAATCAGGCAAAGATATACATGAATGATAAGGTATGGCTGAAAGAAGCATTCAAATCACATTTTAAGGATGAAATCCAAAAAAATAATTGCAATGAAAACAATGAAAGAAGAGATGACACCAAGTCACACAGCACGAATAAAGAGTATACGTTGAAACGAATCCTTAAAACTTAACCTATAACGTTGCCAAAATCCCGTGATTTGCATAACCTATTACTTCTATTTCATCTATGATAATCCATTAGTGTTTCCATATACAAAAATCATCAGTATTAAGTTGGCCAGACCTAATACCATGAGGAATGCAACGGTCGACTAACAGCATTAATCAATAGATAATCATGCACGTGAAACTCAAACTCTTGTCATTAGGACAAGTCCTACTGCATGACTGACACTCAGAGTATGCAGTGAAGCATAGTCAGGCCATTTCCAAGGCTCTAATAGGAACAAACTGCTGATAGCATAATGCAACACCTAACTTTTAGCACCTTATGATCGCTCTAAAAGTCCGAGCGCTACTTACCTCTATTCCTTTAATTATATAATATGTTTATTTAATATTGAGCCTTCGCGAATACGAACCGAAACTGTACTCAAAAAAATGATAAGTCTTTTCTGTTAATCACTTAATCAAAATGATACCTATATATATATGGATACATAATCATATAGCATCATATACATAGACTTACTTCAAGATTCTCAAATACAAGTCCTATCCCCTCTAAAAACTAAAAATAATAATCGACGAGGGGAAAATAAAATCTAAAAAATTAACTCGTAAACTCAATCTTCCATGCTCCTGTAGCTCCGTACTAAACCTTCGCAACTATAGCTAAAAGGGGGTGGAAATAGGGGGTAAGAACTGGGGAGTTCTTAGTAGGGTCGAGGTAGTTAGTTAAGTCGGAATTATCACAGGTCACTTTAATTCACAGCCCAACTCAAGGATCCAGAACAATCATCAGTCATAGAAGTTCAAATTAACAAGCAATGAAAATCACAAACACAACTCAAGCAATCACAAACAATTCACAACACCAAACCGAATGCAAAATATGCAAACAAGGATGATGCATGCCTACTCCTATCGCAGGTAATAAGCTCATTTGTCGGTTTCGACCCGCACCCGACGCAATCTAACTCGCAAGTCAAATAAGGCATTCCAGCGGCATAACCTTTGCAAGGTTCCAACCTCTTGCAGGCCCTGATTCTCCAGCTGAAGCATGTGTCCCATGTTCCTGGAAGCCATTCCACATTTATGGGCATCCCCGCA
Organism: Arachis ipaensis; assembly: GCF_000816755.2. Lineage (NCBI taxonomy): Eukaryota > Viridiplantae > Streptophyta > Magnoliopsida > Fabales > Fabaceae > Arachis > Arachis ipaensis. The sequence continues at coordinate 30,053,334 of NC_029794.2, read as the reverse complement.
CAGTCATACACATATAAAGCCTACGACTTATTAACATTTATTCTTTGGCACCTTAACATACTATCGTCACCCTCTCGTGACCTTCCGATAATCACACGTGCCGATTTATCTTCTCTTTTTCTTTTAAAACCAAAACCACTTCTTTATGACATTCTTCAAAACTCTTAAAACAATTTCACTTAAACCAATTCTTCTTTCAAAAGACAAAGGGAAACCATTTATTAGTTAAACTCCTCAGCAAAGCCTTTAGACTTTAGGGGAGCGACAACCAATCTCATTCTCTTAATTTCATTAGAAATCCTTAACAATCATTATTTTCTTAAATTGAAATAATCAAATAAAGTTTTTAAATCAAATCAAAATCAAATCATACAAATCAGAAGTTCCAAACCCATGCCAAAACCAAAACCAATACCAGTTTCATCCTTAAAATTAATTAATTTCAAAATAAATCGAACTCAAAACATATACTTTTCTTAAATGAATTAAACTCGAAACATAACAATTTTATTAATAAATCAAAAATTAAATAATACAACTTCTCAAATCTAATCTTTTCTAAATAACATTTCAAAAAAAGTTTTAAATTTTATAACAAAATTTCGGCAGCATTTCCCCTAAAACTCGGACTTTGCCACCCTTCTCAGGTCCCATCCAAAATATTTCTCAAACTCTTTCAAATCATTTCCAATAAATCAAAACCATTTCTAATATCAAAATATTTATAAAATCAATCCAATTAGAAATCCAACCGCTTAAAAAAATTTTTTTCATATCTCAAATCATGTCGTTAATTCAACAATTAATTTGTTATTAAATCTCAATGTCTTCATCAAATGTCACCAATTTCTCTTGATCACCAACAAAATTTCAGTCCCGAATTCATCAAAATAATTCAATTCTTTGTTGCACTTAAACCGACCAAATCCCAAACCAATCACAAATATCAATATATCACAAAAATTCAACATAAATTTCAGACAAATTCAATCAATAATCAAACAAACGAACAATTCACTTATCAAATTCATATTCAATTATTATAAAATTATCAAACCTACTTCCGTACAAAATCAAAACAACGGAAGCTCCGGAGAAACTTTCTGACCAAGCTACTGAAGAGAAAAACATCAGAAAATCGTCTGTGTCTCCTAGAATTCCAATTGTTCGAACTCAAGGGGAAGGGAGCTACGTCACTGTCAACTTCTACCAGACAAAAGTAATGCCAACATGTAAAGGAGGAGGATACAAATATTTTTACCGAATTAGATTTTTGATTGGAGTTACGGATCTCAAGAAATCGAGTGCCGAAGGTTCATGGCTTCCATGAAATCCCACACGACCTTCTCTCTCTTTTTTCTTTCTTCTTGGTTCGGTGAAGGAGATAAAATGAGATGTTGATGTTGATGATTAATGAATAGGGGGGGTTAGGTGTTAAGCTAGGCCACATGTCAGTTTTTGAAGCTGTTGAGTCAGCGATTCAAGTTATAAATATCCTGAATGGATAATTATGAAAACTGGATATATTAAAACACAAGTAATAATATATATGAGTTACTAATATAAATGACATTAGCAACACAATAATAAAATATATACGGTGAAGCATTAACAAAACTAAATTCACCAAAGAGTATCGATATTTACTCATATCGGCGGATATCTAGCTCGATAATAATATTATTAACTAAATTAAAATATCAATTACTTAAATTAAAATATATATAATTTTCATTGTTTATAAATTAATAAAATTATACTTTTAATTATGTAAAATATTTCATCATAAGGTCATTACACAAGGACTGGTTGTTCTTAAACTGTATAAAAATCAATTAAAAAAGGGTAAAATTTTAAAAATACCCCTAAGTTTTATTTTATTTCAATTTTGTCCCAAAATTTTTTGATTTGAATCAAATATACCCTTGACGGCTAAATTTCAAAAATTATGCTTGATTTGCTTGTATTGAGGGTTGTTCTTATGAAATTGTTGTTGAATCGGTCTTAAATTTTTTAAAAAATTTGCCGTTAGGGGTATATTTAATGCAAATAAAAAACTTTTGGGACAAAATTGAAACAAAATAAAATTTAGGGGTATTTTTGAAACTTTTATCAAACTTCAAAGACAAAAAGTATATTTTACCTATTAAACAAATATTGGTATTCATAATTAACCAAAATCAAAGTACCAATTACCTTAATATAGATCTAATAAGTTTGGAATACATGATACAAACCTGAAAATTTCTATCCTATTTGAGAACTCATTTTCTGTATCATAAATATATAACTGCGCGAATTTTGGCCTTTGTCCCTCAACTGGCACCAAGCTTCCAATTCTGTGTTAGTTTTGTCCATTCATAATGAACTGGGGAGGACCTGTCCCATCATTGATGGAAGTCTCAATTTTATTGCCTAGGGACGTAAAGCAAAATATGTTTTATAAGTTGTTATATTATGCTTAAAGTGTTTGCTTCTTTGGTTTGTCCCAGATATTAAATCTTGTAAGAGCTAAGGTGGACGTTGCAAAAATGGCAGTTGTACCTTCTCTCGCATACAACATATTGAGAACTCAATATTAGATCTTGTTTTGGACTTCTCTGATCTCTCCTCATACCACATCATAGCATTGCAATACCGACAAAAAATTCTGGGTCACCAATGTCTATCACATCTAATAATCACCAAGATAGTAAATTCTGTTTCAATTATATCTGCAATAAATACTATATAAAAAATATGTATTTTCTTCACCATGTGAAGTATAAAAATAATATTTATAAAAAATTATCGATGACTGCAATCTATGTTTTAAAAAGATGAGATCATATAATACAATTTTATTGTACCAAAATCAAGGTTTAAGTTTTATATGTACACTAATAAAATAATAAGAATTATGATAAATCAATTTTTAAATACAAAAAATATAATATATAACAATATCTTTTTCAGAATTTTAAAAACTTGTATACTAATTGATAATTTTTTATTTATAAAAAGCATAACAATAGTAAATAATAAAGTGTCGATATTGCTACTTCTTAAATTACCTGTATTCTCAGCAACATCGAATATGACTGGGTGTTCAATTTGCACAGAATTATCTACTACAATCATGTTTTCAGTAATATCCTCAACTTCTTCAAAAATTCTTGTAAGATTTATAGTCAATTCCTTTAACAATGATTTCTTTTGTTTCAGGTGTCTTCCCTTTTTACCTATGCACACTGTTTCTAATTTTTTGGTTAGTAAATTTGAATTAGATGTAGTTATCCCTGTAATCATTCGAGATATACATCAATTATCTTATATTATAAAAAAATTAATGTATCCTTAAACTAAAAAAAAACTACATTATATTACCACTACTACTGGCTATGTTGGTAATGTTGCTACATGTCATCATCGTGTGTGTAAGATGCCCTTGCATTGATGTATTACCTGCTGAGAACATCATGATTTGGTAAAATTTTTGAACCAGCTAAATTATAAATCTATATTATGAAGGTAGGATTAAAGATAAAAAAATTGAAACTTTAGCTTTATGATAATTACAATCTATCATGGTTATCTTACCATGCATCTTTTGAAATAACATAATTTCCTTTTCAGTCTTGCATCCTTTTGCAACCTAGATCAGCTTGTGTACTCTGGTACATCTATAATAATTGTATAGCATATAAGAATAATTATTTTAGTAGATCAGTTAAAAAACTAAATGATTGATCTTCGAGTATGGAACATTAAAAATATCTAAGCATATTAGCATCATACATTGGCTTTGTAATTAGTGAATATTGTTTGATGTTTATTAAAACTGTTGTTGACTTGTGTGATGATATGAGCTATTATATGCTCCACTTGTGTTAGCCAAATTACTAACACCGCTAGTATTGATGCATTGTTTTTCTTTTTTACCTACAGAGTATGGACTAATGGTTGTAGACTTTGGTTGATGTGGTATTGAGTTATTACCTAGTAAGATAATTCGACACATTAGTTTTCAATATATATTTTCTGTTAAAGCTTATTACACAAATCATAAAATGTCACAAAAAAATATATATATTGAGAAAGTTATGAATGCATATTACCGTTAAATAACTTCATTATAGCAAATGGTAGGACAACAACAGTTCCATCCTTGTTGTTAGAACCTAAAAACGTATTTAACTCTTATGTATAGTTGCCAAAAAGTGTACACTATTATTTTTCTATGTGAAATATAATGTTAAATATTAAATATACTTTCTTAATTAGCAATTAGATATGTAAGACCCAGAATTTTTGAAAAGTTATAATGAACTAATTTTTAATTATATATGTTTATTTACAGTTTTAAGTTCATAAATGATTTTATTGAAGATAATTAAAGGTAGTTTTGATTAATTATATTTGAAATAAATTAAGATTTTTATCCAAACTCTATAATTTTGAATTTTTATAAATAAATACTTTAGGTTTTGTTAATAAAGAAAATTAGTTATATTGTAATATATTTTCAATTAGAGTATTTGATTGAGAATCAATTAGTATTTTTATACCACAAATAATATTTTAAAGTAATTTTAGAGATTAAATTAGATTTCAAAATAAATACCATATAACCTAAATTGATTTAGAAATTTCCCAAACCCTAACCCTAACTTTTACCAAATTGAACCCTAACCCCCCAAAACAACGCAGCAACCGCATCCCCCCTTGTGCCTAACAAACCACGCACACACCCATCAGAAAAAAGAAAGAAAGAAGGAAAATAAAGGGGAGACGGAAGCAGGGGAAGGAGAGAAGAGGGGGAGCTGCGATCCGAAGAGGAAGGAGGAGGGAGACCACCGCTGCCAGCTGTGCCGCCACAACCTCCACCACGTCCAGCTGCCATCGCGCCGCGGTGTTGCACAGGGGAGGGAGAGAGCGCGAAGAGCAAAGGGAAGAGAGAGGAAGAATGCACGCGAGGAAGCTCAGCCGTGGGGAGAAGAGACGTGCATCTGGCATGTCACTTTTAAGTTGTTGCGTTGCTGCGAACGAGATCAAGGGCTGAGGTCTCAATTGCCGTTGGTTTTGGGCTGAGAAAAAAGAGTTTCGTTTGCGCATTTGGTTTATGATTTCGACTAATCGAAGTAGGGGCCTTTTCGAAAAACTATACTTTATAAATTAGAATTATTATATATGGATATTGATGTGAGAAAATGTATCTTTGGTGATTGTATAAGTATTATGTATTGTTTGGTTGTCTTAAATGAATACGAATGTTTGTTTGAATGGATTATTGTTCGGTTTTGTAAAACGGACTATTTTTGAAGTGTTTCTTTAAAGTTGTTTCTTTAAAGATTTGAAATCAAGTTTAATCCATTGGAAATTGATTTAAGTTTGAGTTGGTTTTCTTGAAATATGAAAATGGTATGCACTTTTGGATTCATCTTGATTTTTTTAAATTGATTTGGTTTTGAAACCTGTTAAAGAGGGTTGTAGAATGGATTGGTTGGGACCCGAAAGGGTGGCAGAGTCCAAGTTTTAGAGGAGGTGCTGCCGAAATTCCTATGAAATCCGAGACTTTATTTGAAGTGTTATTGGGAGAATTATGGATTTAAGACTTTTATTACCTTTACCTAAAATTATTTATGAAAGTGATAAAATTATGTTTTGAAAAGAATTATTGAAAAGAGAATTATGACTTAGCTTTGTTTCCTAAGAAAAATATTATGTTTGGGTGGAAGTGGTTCAGAAACGATTTTTGCTTTAAAGCTGCTTTAAAGGTGAAAATGGTTTATGTATTTGAATTTGATTTAAAGAGTTTTACTTAGAGGATTTTTAGTGACTTTAAAAGAACTTGGATTTCAATTGATAAATCTCATTTTTTGACATTTTAAGAAAGGGTTAAATATCCTTTAAATTTCTGGTTTAGAAAAATTAAAATGATTTTCGAGCCGCTGAAAATGATTTAGATTTTTAATATGGGGTTGAGATTGGTTTTGGTTTAAGTAAAAGAAATGGTTTTGAAAATGTGGTTAGAGTAATTAATTATACGACTCGGTTTGGCTTAGATTCTATTTTATTACTCAAATCAAAAAGCCAAGTTTTAAAGATTTTAAATGCATTTAAGGAAATAAGTTACGTTATTCTCCCCTAAAGACATGAGACTCTGCTGAGAAATTTTTTACCAATACTGTGTAAGATGGATGATTGTTGATCTCTCAGAAAAGACTTTTAAATTGGTGTGATTTTTGAATTGTTATGAAAAGATGTTGAGGAGGGTGACTTTGTTTTAAAAAAGAGAAATTTACGTTTGAGGAAAAGTGGCTTATGAGCCTGAAAAGATTTGAGAAATGGGGATTTTAAAGTTAAGGCTGGAGAGAATTGATTTTTGATTTCAAAGTAAAGTGATTCGAGAAAAAAGTGATTTATAGCTTGAATGATGATTATATGAGTTTGATGATATTGGATGGTGGAAGTGCTGTTATATTATGAGCCGGATAGCTGTATATGATAATGAATTGTGGCTGGTTATGGGTCATGTTATGAGCCGGATGGCTGTATTGGTATTAAATTATGGCTGAGTATGAATATGGATGATTAGAGATTTGATAATGTGATTGTTGCACTTCCAATTATCTGAGATACGAGTTTTCCTGGGTAAAAGCAGTGGCTAGCCACCATGTGCTCCAGGTTGAGACTCGATACTCTGCTGACCCTATGTCGTAAGTGTGGCCAGACACAGTTAAAGTTCCGGATGAGCTCGCCCCCGTGGATAAACACTAGTGTGGGTGTTGTGTGATTATGATTATGATTGTGAATAACTCGAGTTGGGGATACACGACAGAGGGACAGTCCAATGGTTAGCTACCAGGACTTGTCGGGTTGGCTTTATAATCGACAGATGAGACTTATCAGCCACTAGAACAGGCATGCATCATATGCATCTATGTGACATTGTTTGGGTGTGCATATTGTAATTAGTTTGTCTATGTGAATAATTATGTTTAATTGCTAACTGCTCTACTTGAAGTAACTGCTTGATTGTGCTTGAACCTTACTTGTGTTTGTGATTAAAATTTGGGTGGATTGTGATGGATTGGTTATGGATTGAATTGTTTGGGCCTAGGTCGTGATTGATTATGAGATGGACCGAGGGCCGTGTTTAGTTTGTGTTTTTGGTTTAGAAAAGTATGAATAACTAAACTGGTTCAGCATAGACTTAATGAACCTATGCTTGGAACAGCTTGGTCATTCATACTATCTAGGAAAAACATTTAAAAAGGCTTTTGGACTTTTGAAGAATTAACAGTTTCCTCTTTTAGAAAGGATTTCGGATTTTTTATATTAAGTCTTTGTTTTTGAAAAGATGCATAAGGTGGTTATTAATCACTGTAACGGTTTTATTTTCACGTATCCTATTATAGTAATTCTCTAACCCTATAGTGAGAACCAGCGAGGATGATGTTCTCACTCCCCTATAGGTCTTTCCTTTTTCAGGTTATGGACGACGAAGTTTGGAAAAGCCCATTTATTCTTTTTCTGTTTCAAACAATGTTTTGTGTTGTATTAATTACTTTTTCGCTCGCCTTTAACTTTACAAGTTTTTATAAGAGGGATAGGAATTTGATTATGTAATGCCTGTAAAGTAATAATATGTGTGTATGTATATAAATATATGTATTCTCTGTAGGATTGTAATTTGTATTGTAAATATGGATGTATGATTTGAAAAACTCGGTTTAAGTTTTAAACAGGCTCATATCTTAGTATTAAATATTTTAAGAGTTTTCGTAATACCCGAGCTATCAGAGTGGACACAGCTGGAAGCATGACATTTTGATAGTTAGGGTGTTACATTATGGTATCAGAAAGGTCCTTCCTGTAGAGCCTGAGGAATGGACCGACTATGCTTCAATTGCATGCTCTGAGTGTCTGTCATGTAATAGGTCTTGTTCGGATGTCGAGAATTAAAGCTTGATGCACATGACGGTCTATTGATTAATGCCATTAGTCTTGCATTGCATAATTCCTGGTATTAAGTTTGGCCGGCTTAACACTAGTGAATTATTTAGATGGAAGCACTAATGGGTTATCATAGATGATATACGAGTTTTAGGTAAAGTAAATCGCGGGTTTTTGGGAACGTTTGGAGTTAATTCTCAAGGTTATTTGGTTAGGTGTCTCGAACTCTGTAAATGATATGTGACTTATTCTTTCTTGATGTGCCCTGAGGTTCTTGTTTGCGATTTCTTCCTTGGAAAATAATTTGATTATCTCCCAATCCTATCCTTTTGTTTACATGCATTCTCGTCTGATCTAAATTGCACATGTCTGTTTATAATTCTTTGGAGTATTTCCCTTTACTTGTCTAAACTTTTCTCCTTGGCTCCTATACTCTTTGATGTCTAAACTTTTCTCATTATCAACTGAGTTGTCCTTCTTTGTAAGTTTTGTAATTCATCGGATCAGTCGAAAACTTGCTCATTAGTTCATGCTTTATGAATCCTGCTTGTTTCCCTTCGAATTGAGTTCCTTTCCTGAAGGCAAATTAATTTTCCCTTTTTTTAGCGCATTCTGGATGTCCTTATAAGGGTTCTATTTTTATGATGTGCCTGGAATTTTTTTTTTAAACCTTTTGAAAGAAATTTTGAACTCTCTTAAAGAAGATTTCAAATCAATTCTTCTCTTATTTGATTGCATCATAGTCATTCTTTAAGCTTTGATAAAGTTGTTTCAAAATTTAGCATGTCCTCCACTCTATGGAACTTTGAGAACTATATTTTAACGAAAAACTTGTCTATTAGCCACACATCACTTGTTTTCTTTATTGGTCCATAAGAAAATTTTACCTCAAACTTTCTTTTTAAATAAAGTTTGGTTTTTGTTGCAACTTTTATGCCCGTTTTGTTTGAGTATGGATTTTGATAAGTTTTCTTGGGCATCATGAGTTTTGAAAGATAAAGGGTTTGCGAATTTTAGTAAAAACTCAATTTTTGACCAATTTTAACGAGACATAGCTTGACTTTCGGACCTCCAAATTTTGTGAAACTTGTTATAAATAAAAATTGGGTCTGTGAATTTGATGACATTGGAAGAACGGACATAAAGTGTTTTAAAACGAGAAAGTTATGCACGTTTGAAATTCGGTATGAAAATCTGTGATTCTGCAATTTTTGAAAATTTTCAAATTTTTCTAAGGCATGCGTACGCGAAGCGAAAATTGGCCACTGCCAAGTGATCTCGCGTACGCGGGCACTGGCATGCGTACGCAAGTATGTTAATTTCGAAGCATGCGTATGTGACTTGTAACACGCGACGCAGGGAACCCCCTCTGTTTGGGACTCTCGCGTACGCGGGAGAGGTACTACGTACGTGGCTACCTCTTCTTATCACTGTGCGTACGCGGGATAGGGGCATGCGTATGCATGACCTGTAACACCCTAATATTCAAATCCTTATGCTCAAGTCATAAGTCAATAATAATAAGGTGGTACGACTCTCAAGGTGGAGTTTTAATACATAGTTATAAGTGTAATTGAAAGGAGTATTAATCGAGAAGCCTGAAAGGAGTAAAAATAAAATCGCGAAGTTGTAACACTCACATATTTCCAAACAGAAGATAAAGCGTAAATTGAAAATGATATAAAGTTAAAACCACAAGGAGAATAAGACAAAGTCAGAATATAGATATATAACATAAGTAATTAGCCACTAGTCACGATCCGCGAAGTTTAGGCCCGTTAGGATATAGAATCAAGAGAGTTTGACAACCATACTTCCTATCTCTCCCGAAGGATACATAGGGCCTCTATAGGCAAATTTTCAAAAGGATCAATTACATAACAAAAGTGTTTCTTAACAAAAGTGGAGAGATTATAAACAAAACAAAGCAGGAATATAAAGGTCTTCGCCATCTCAGATGAACCACAGCTCACTACTGAGCACCTGGACCTGCATCTGAAAAACAAGAGATATATACGGAATGAGAACTCCCGACCCATGGGTTCCCAGTACAGTAAAAGTGCTAAATAAATACAATGCACTATAATAAAAACTCACTAAGCATCCTAATCTTCCTTTCATCAATTATTCATCCTATGTTCTCGCTAATCCATAAATAGGTAACTGTCATAAGGGAATGCTTAATCTAATTCATTTTTCTCATGCTCCCCAACTTCATAACTCTCCAACAAAATAGAATCAGAATCATAAACAAAATCATCACGAGCCATTTTGTCTCCACAATTCTATGACAATACCTCATATCTTCACCTAGAGCAAGTGAAATCACTTCACTACGTCTACCGAGGGAGCTCAAATCATCTTATTTAATATTCATCATTATTAATCAATCATCTCATTATTTCCTTTTAGCAAGAACAACCTTCAGCGTTAAGCGACACTAGCATGAGGGACCTCTCAGTTGTACAAACACAAGCAATATATACAAGTAATACACAATTAAGGTACAAGTAGGTCAAGTAGCATATAATCAGGTAACATAGCATATATGATATAACAATCCAAAACAAATAGGCAAACCCAAACAAATCAAACATATGCAAATGATGAATGCCTGTCCTATGACCGATGATATCATCTGTCGGTTACAAAGCCAATCCGACATGTCCTGGTAGCTAACCATTTGACAGTCCCTGCGAGCGCACATCCCCAAGCTTAAAATCATAGTCAGTCAAAATAAAATATCCATGGGGGAGATCTCATCCGGAAAGGTCTAAGTGTCCGGCCACATCTTACGATGTTGGGTCAACAGAATCTCGGATCTCAACCTGGAGCAAGTGGAGCCGACCCACAACATCTATCCAAGGAAATCCGAAACTCAGATAGTTTCACAAATCTTAAATCAACCTCGACTGGGAGCAAGTGGGGGCTAACCACTACATCTACCCCAGGAGTCTCAAACCAAACCCGGAGCAAGCGGAATCACTCCACTGCATCTACCCAAGCAGGTATATCTCACCATGTCTCGGAACAAGCAGAATCACTCCACTGCATCTACCCAGGCAGGTATATCACAATAAGGATCATATTTCATATCAATCTCATAATCATTATCCTTCTCATTAACAATCTCATAATCATCATCATTCTCTTTATCAATCTTATAATCATCATCATTCTCATTAACAATCTCATCATCATCATCACTCTCGCTAACAATCTCAGAATCATCAGTATTTTCATGATTCATCATTAATTCTCCCCTTACGTCATCCCCAAGTTATCACCTTTCCCAGTTTCTTCTACTTATTAGGCATACTGTTCTAATTCAGGACTAAAAGAATGAAACTAGGGGCTTAGAGGTTTAAAATTTGGTTTTAAAAACAAAAAACTCCCATTTGATGAAAACAAGGCCACGCATACGCGTGGGCCATGCATACGCGTGGGTCACGCATACGCGTGAGCGCCAAAAATCCCTGGTCACGCGTACGCATGGGTGCACATTTGGACCAAGACACGTATGCATAGACCTCCTCGCATACGATTGTGAACCAGGCAGAATCGACTGGTCGCGTATGAGGAATTTTGCCTACGCAAAATCCCCGAGCCACGTGGGTGCACATTTTTGTCCATTGTGTGCGCGTGTAGGATGTATGCGTACGCATACAATGCAGCAGCACCAAAAAGCTGCTAAGTGTTAAAAACCAGTTTTGACCCCAATTTCCAAAGCTTCATAACTTTTTCTACAAAATTCCTTTTTCAACCATTCTTGAACCGTTGGAAAGATCGTTGAATGAAATTTCATAAAATCTAATTTTGAAGAATCTCCAACTCCGAGGATCGAGTTACGAAACGTCGAAGTTGGTCAAAAATCAGTTTTTACTTAAAAACAGAAATCACCAATTTTTCTAAGGTTTACAAGCCAAATTCATTTTCATTCATCAAATTGACCACAACCCAACCACATTCACATATTTACACTCAACCAAATCCGAACCTACCTCATTTACACAATTTTCACCTCAAATGCATCCATTCCACATTCCAAAAACCTAATTTTCCACTATTTCATTAATTAATTACATTCTCATACATTACATACCAACCCTTCATTCAATCTCATACATTATCTCACAATTCAATCATCTCTTACCGTCCTTACCTTTTTCGGCCTCTGGCCCAAAATCCACGGCCTCTGGCCCAAATTCACAATTCGATACATATTCCATAAACCATTAATCATCATCCATTTTATTAAATTTCTAAACACAACAAACATGCAAATCCACACAATTCTCAACCCAATCATTAATTTACATAACATATCAACTATACATATTAATACCAACCATTTACATAATCCAAACCTAATTCTAGGGGCATCTAGCCTAGAAATTCTCATCATACCACACGGTACTTAAATGAAACTTAAACCGTACCTCTTGGAAGTCAAGTTTAAGCTCTCACTTGGGAAGATCCACCAAGACTCAGTTCCAAGCTCCACCAAACACTTTCACAAGCAAGATTCAAGTTCCAAAAGTGTACCCAATACTCTAATACACACATTACATATATACATCAACTTAGGGCTCACAAAATCTCATAAACTACAGGGATTAGAGGTTTTTTTTTACCTTAACCCACAAAAATAGTTGATGAAACTCATCGATAGCTCATCAAAATATCTTTTCCAACTTCCTAACTTCTTATCTTTTCAAAATTTGTTTCAACTAACTAACTAACTTTTTGTTTGTTTCTTAACTTTTTCAAAACCATGTAACTAACTCTCTATCTCTCTAATTTTCGAAAATATCTTTCCTCTTTTTCAAAAATTTCTTTTTTATTAACTAATTATTTTTATTTTTTATTTTAAAATTTTTCGAAAAAATACTAACCTTTTTCAAAAACTATTTTCGAAAATCACTAACTCTTTTTCAAAAATTATTTTCGAAAATTCACCTTCTTCCTCATCTCCTTCTATTTATTTATCTACTAACATCTCCTCATCTCACATCTCTGCTATCCTTATCCTTGTGTTTGGATTCTTCATTCTTCTTCACCCCTATTCCTTTTCTTCTTCTTCTACTAACAATAAGGAACCTCTTTACTGTGACATAGAGGATTCGTCTTCTTTTCTTTTTCTCTTCTCTTTCTTATGAGCAGGGACAGAGAAAAAGGCATTCTTGTTGAAGCTGATCCAGAACCTGAAAGGACTTTGAAGAGGAAACTAAGAGAAGCTAAATTACAACAATCCAGAGACAACTTGATTGAAAATTTTGAACAAGGAGATGGCAGCCGAACCCAACAACAATGCAAGGAGAATGCTTGGTGACTTTACTGCACCAAATTCCAATTTACATGGAAGAAGTATCTCCATTCCTACCATTGGAGCAAACAATTTTGAGCTGAAACCTCAATTAGTTTCTCTGATGCAGCAGAACTGCAAGTTTCATGGACTTCCATCTGAAGATCCTTTTCAGTTCTTAACTGAATTCTTGCAGATCTGTGATACTGTTAAGACTAATGGAGTAGATCCTGAAGTCTACAGGCTCATGCTTTTCCCATTTGCTGTAAGAGACAGAGCTAGAATATGGTTGGACTCTCAACCTAAAGACAGCTTGAACTCTTGGGATAAGCTGGTCACGACTTTCTTAGCCAAGTTCTTTCCTCCTCAAAAGCTGAGCAAGCTTAGAGTGGATGTTCAAACCTTCAAACAAAAAGATGGTGAATCCCTCTATGAAGCTTGAGAAAGGTACAAACAGCTGACCAAAAAGTGTCCTTCTGACATGCTTTCAGAATGGACCATCCTGGATATATTCTATGATGGTTTATCTGAGCTATCAAAGATGTCACTGGACACTTCTGCAGGTGGATCCATTCACCTAAAGAAAATGCCTACAGAAGCTCAAGAACTCATTGACATGGTTGCTAATAACCAGTTCATGTACACTTCTGAGAGGAATCCTGTGAGTAATGGGACACTTATGAAGAAGGGAGTTCTTGAAGTTGATACTCTGAATGCCATATTGGCTCAGAATAAAATATTGACTCAGCAAGTCAATATGATTTCTCAGAGTCTGAATGGAATGCAAGCTGCATCCAACAGTACTCAAGAGGCTTCTTATGAAGAAGAAGCTTATGATCATGAGAACCCTGCAATAGCAGAGGTGAATTACTTAGGTGAACCTTATGGAAACATCTATAACTCAACATGGAGAAATCATCCAAATGTCTCATGGAAGGATCAAAAGCCTCAACAAGGCTTTAATAATGGTGGAAGAAACAGGTTTAGCAATAGCAATATGGCCGAACCTTAACCCCCCTCCCTTCCCTATATAAAGCCCTCCATTCTTCATCAAATTCACACAACACACCCCTCTACCCCCTTCTTGGCCGAAACACTTCCCACTCTCCCTCTCCTCAATTTCTTCTTCTTCTTCATCTATTCTTTCTTCTCTTGCTCAAGGGCGAGCAAAATTCTAAGTTTGGTGTGGTAAAAGCATAAGCTTTTTGTTTTTCCATTACCATTGATGGCACCTAAGACCGGAGAATCCTCTAGAAAGGGGAAAG
>NC_029794.2:30038168-30038695 GCF_000816755.2 Arachis ipaensis | reverse complement strand
ACATCCCTGCTGATTTCATAGTCCTGGATACTGGAAAGGAAGAGGATGAGTCCATCATCCTAGGAAGACCTTTCCTAGCCACAGCAAGAGCTGTGATTGATGTGGACAGAGGAGAATTGGTCCTTCAATTGAATGAGGACAACCTTGTGTTTACAACTCAAGGATCTCTCTCTGCATCCATGGAGAGGAAGCATAAAAAGCTTCTCTTAAAGCAGAGTCAACCAAAGCCCCCACAGTCAAACACTAGATTTGGTGTTGGGAGGCCACAACCAAACTCTAAGTTTGGTGTTGAACTCCCATATCCAAACTCTAAGTTTGGTGTTGGAGAGTCTTAACGATGCTCTGAACATCTGTGAGGCTCCATGAGAGCCCACTGTCAAGCTATTGACATTAAAGAAGCGCTTGTTGGGAGACAACCCAATTTTTATTTATCTAACAATATTTTTCTTAGTTATATGTCTTTATAGGTTCATGATCATGTGGAGTCACAAAATAAATATAAAAATTGAAAACGGAATCAAAAACAG
>NC_029794.2:30031314-30038135 GCF_000816755.2 Arachis ipaensis | reverse complement strand
GAACTACGTTACAATGGTTCGGGGGAAATACTTAGATTTTAGTCCGGAGAATGTGAGGTTGGCGTTCAACTTGCCCATGATTCAAGGAGATGAACGCCCCTACACAAGGAGAGTCAACTTTGATTAAATGTTGGACCAAGTCTTTATGGACATAGCGGATAATTTATATGCTTTTTGGCATTGTTTTTAGTATGTTTTTAGTAGGATCTAGTTACTTTTAGGGATGTTTTCATTAGCTTTTATGTTAAATTCACATTTCTGGACTTTACTATGAGTTTGTATGTTTTTCTGTGATTTCAGATATTTTCTGGCTGAAATTGAGGGACTTGAGCAAAACTTAGATTCAGAGGTTGAAGAAGGACTGCTGATGCTTTTGGATTCTGACCTCCCTGCACTCAAAGTGGATTTTCTGGAGTTAGAGAACTCGAAATGGCGCGCTTCCAATTGCGTTGGAAATTAGACATCCAGGGCTTTCCAGAAATGTATAATAGTCCATACTTTGGCCAAGTTTAGATGACGCAAACTGGCATTCAACGCTAGCTCTCTGCCCAAATATGGCGTCCAGCGCCAGAAAAGGAGCCAAAACCAGAGTTGAACGCCCAAACTGGCACAAAATCTGGCGTTCAACTCCAAGAAGGACCTCTACACGTGCAACACTCAAAGCTCAGCCCAAGCACACACCAAGTGGGCCCCGGAAGTGGATTTATGCATCAATTACTTACTTTTGTAAACCCTAGTAGCTAGTTTATTATAAATAGGACATTTCACTATTGTATTAGACATCCTGAGTTTTATCTTCGGATCAGAGTAGTCTTGGTTACTCCGGTTCCCCTCTGGGGCCGAGACCAATGAACTCCATTATCACTTATGTATTTTCAACGGTAGAGTTTCTACACTCCATAGATTAAGGTGTGGAGCTCTGCTGTTCCTCAAAGATTAATGCAAAGTACTACTGTTTTCTATTCAATTCATCTTGGAGGAGGGGATGTAGCCACTGACAACGGTGATGCCCTTGCATAAAGCCAGCCATGGAAAGGAGTAAGACTGATTGGATAAAGATAGCAGGAAAGCAGAGGTTCAGAGGAACGAAAGCATCTCTATTCGCTTATCTGAAATTCTCACCAATGAATTACATAAGTATTTCTATCCTTTATTATTTATCTTTTAATTATCTAATCCAATCACATTTAACCCTACCTGACTGAGATTTGCAAGGTGACCATAGCTTGCTTCATACTAACAATCTCCGTGGGATTCGACCCTTACTCACGTAAGGTATTACTTGGACGACCCAGTGCACTTGCTGGTTAGTTGTGCAAAGTTGTGAACCATGGTATTGGCATCATGTTTTTGGCGCCATTACCAGGGAAAGAAAGAGCGATGAATTTTACATAATCAAAATGTAATCACAATTTCTGCGCACCAAGTACCAGACAGATCTCAACCAGTACTGCCGGTCAAATTTTTACTGCGCATTTTTACGCAGAAAACTATGTTTTCCGGCTCAGAAAAATCTATTGAGTCCAAATATCATATTTAAATTATCAAATTCCTATTGCTAAATTTTCTAACCATATTCGCTCATATTTTATTTATTTATTTTTTAATTAATCACAGTTTGATCGGGTTTTACATCTTACCCACTTGATTTAAAATTTTTCCCTCAAAATTTGGTTTTTAGAAAGCAAAAAGACTTAGTTAAATCACCATTTGAAAGTCTCCTTAAACTCAACCAAATCCACATTATACACCCTACCATTTATTATTAATTTAGATACCTAATCACCTTCCTCACCACTTAAATGAATTTCAAGTCTTACTCCTAACTTTAGCAAACCTAATATCACGTCTACCATCCATTTCATAAAACTCACTATAACTCTTAATCAAAATCATGACCTAAAATCTTCTGGACATTTTTAAACTCTTACTGAAATCAATGGAACTTTCTTAAGTCAAAATTCTTTACCCTTTACAATTTCCACTTAATCTAGTAACAACACAAACTTAGCATTCCAATTCAACATCTCGGATTCGTCATTCAAAACTAAGTATTTCTAATCTTCCACCGAAATCAACTACACATCTATCATGCATTCAAGGCTAAAATGTTTCTCATCACCTTTTGCTGTTCCTCACTATCCTGTTCTTACTACATCAATGCTTCTGTAGGCCTCTGCTGCGTCACTCTGACTTTTCATCTAATGCTAATCCTATCACTTCTTTCCTTAGGTACTAAACCACAACTTAGCATGACAGACATTCACTAGATTTTTATCTATGATAGCCAAAATCAATTATCAACTTAAGCGCACTTTTAACATATTGTTATCAATCTTTCACTTACCTCTTCCCAAACCATCAGGTCGAGCAGCATCCTCCGCCGTCATAGTGAACACATGACCTGGTTGTTGGGCCTTGGCAACATTCCGATTGGCCTTCTCAGGACAGTTCAAAGACATGTGTCCAACCCCTCCAAAACTATAGCAAAGTCCCAATCCAGCTCAACACGGAGTTCCCGGATGATAGCTTCCACACTGACTACAAGTTATTTCATTCTGAAATTGCTTTCCATACCTCCGTCCTTGATGATTGCTGTTGTTGTTCCTTCGGAAATTGTCTTGGCCTTGCTGAGGCTGATGGTTATAATCCCCTCTCTTAAAACCCTGACACGTTAGGGCAAGATCCTCGTACCCTCACGGCCATGGTTTCCACCATGGTTGGTATTGGTAGTCACATTCTTCCTTGAGCTATCTTCCACCACACGACTCTTGTTGACTAATTCTGCAAAGTTTTTGACCTCAAGAGGCGCCACAACTCTCATAATGTCATCTCTCAAACCGTCTTGGTACTTCATACATTTCCATTCCTCGTACCCTTCAGGGGTGCCTTGATAGACTTTTGAAAAGCGGCACAACTCCTCAAATTTGCTTGTGTAAGCAGCCACATTCATTGATCCTTGCTTCAGTTGTAGCAATTCTAATTCCTTAGCCTGTCTCGCGGAGTTCAGGAAGTACTTTTTGTAAAACTCCTCTCTGAACCTGTTCCAAGTGAGAACCTCATTTCCATTTCCTTGTTGCAGCAGACGATGAGCTCCTTGCCACCAGTGTTGTGCTTTCCCAACAAGTTGGTAAGCAGCAAACTTGACTAGTTGATCCTCTGGTACATGCTGTGCCTGCATTTCCCTCTCTATTGCTTGGAAACAGTTATTGACTTCCGTTGGATTAGTCGATCCTCTAAAAGTGGGAGGATTAACCTTCAGAAAGGTTGCCAATGTCATCGGACCTACAGTCGAGCTTCCTCCGGCTCCATTACCGTTCCCATTTCCGTTCATCCTTCCCATCACTTGGTTGACAGCCGCCGAATTAGCTTGCATAGTATTGATAAGTTGGGTCATTGCCGCTAGAAATTCAGCTTGATTGCCAGTCGGAGCGGGTTCCTCATTTCCTCTCCTTCCGTGACCCTGTCCACGAGATGCCCTTTCAGGTCCTATCCACACAAAACAAATGATATTAAGGTGATCAGTCTCAATATCTCAAGTTAAGTACATCAATTTCCCAAAAGTATAGTCACAGACTTTATGCTAAACATATCAGTCAGATATCCTAAATAGCACAGTCATAATTCAGAGTATGCAATGAAGCATAAGCAGTCTATCCCTCAGGCTCACGAGGACGAACTGCTCTGATACCATAATGTAACACCCTAATATTCAAATCCTTATGCTCAAGTCATAAGTCAATGATAATAAGGTGGTACGACTCTCAAGGTGGAGTTTTAATACATAGTTATAAGTGTAATTAAAAGGAGTATTAATCGAGAAGCTTGAAAAGAGTAAAAATAAAATCGCGAAGTTGTAACACTCACGTATCGCCAAATAGAAGATAAAGCGTAAATTGAAAACGATATAAAGTTAAAACCGCAAGGAGAATAAGACAAAGTCAGAATATAGATATATAACATAAGTAATTAGCCACTAGTCACGACCCACGAAGTTTAGGCCGGCTAGGATACAAAATAAAGACAGTTTGACAACCATACTTCCTATCTCTCCCAAAGGATACATAGGGCCTCTATAGGCAAGTTTTCAAAAGGATCAAATACATAACAGAAGTGTTTCTAAACAAAAGTGGAGAGATTCTAAACAAAATAAAGCAGGAAGATAAAAGTCTTCGCTATCTCTCAGATGAACCACAACTCACTGCTGAGCACCTGGACCTGCATTAGAAAAATAAGAGATATATACAGAATGAGAACCCCCGACCCATGGGTTTCCAGTACGGTAAAAGTGCCAAATAAATACAATGCACTATAATAAAAACTCACTAAGCATCCTAATCTTCCTTTCATCAATTATTCATCCTATGTTCTCGCTAATCCATAAATAGGCAACTGTCATAAGGGAATGCTAAATCTAATTCATATTTCTCATGCTCCCGAACTTCATAACTCTCCAACAAAACAGAATCAGAATCATAAACAAAACCATCACCAGCTATTCTGTCTCAGCAATTCTATGACAATACCTCATATCTTCACCTGGAGCAAGTGAAATCACTTCACTGCGTCTACCCAGGGAGCTCAAATAATCTTATTTAATATTCATCATTATTAATCAATCATCCCATTATTTCCTTTAAGCAAGAACAGCACTCAGCGTCAACCGACACCAGCATGAGGAACATTTCAGTTGTACAAACACAAGCAATGCAGATAGGTAATACACAATTAAGGTACAAGTAGGTCAAGTAGCATAAAATCAGGTAACATAGCATATATGATATAACAATCCAAAATAAATAGACAAACCCAAACAAATCAAACATATGAAAATGATGAATGCCTGCCCTATGGCCGATGATATCATCTGTCGGTTATAAAGCCAACCCGACATGTCCAGCTAGCTAACCATTGGACAGTCCCTACAACGCGCATCCCCAAGCTCAAAATCATAATCAATCAAAATAAAATATCCATGGGGGAGAGCTCATCCGGAAAGGTCTAAGTGTCCGGCCACATCTTACGACGCAGGGTCAACAGAATCTCGGATCTCAACTTGGAGCAAGTGGAGCCGACCCATTGCATCTACCCAAGAAAATTTAAAACTCAGATAGTTTCACAAATCTTAAATCAACCTCGACTGGGAGCAAGTGGGGGCTAACCACTGCATCTATCCCAGGACTCTCAAACCAAACTCGGAGCAAGCGGAATCACTCTACTGCATCTACCCAGGTAGGTATATCTCACAATGTCCCAGAACAAGTGGAATCACTCCACTGCATCTACCCAGACAGATGTATCATAATTAGGATCATATTTCATATCAATCTCATAATCGTTATCCTTCTCATTAACAATCTCATAATCATCATCATTCTCTTTATTAGTCTCATAATCATCATCATTCTCATTAATAATCTCATCATCATCATCACTCTTGCTAAGAATCTCATAATCATCATTATTTTCACGATTCATCATTAATTCTCCCCTTACTTCATCCCCAAGTTATCACCTTTCCTAGTTTCTTCTCATTACTAGGCATACTGTTCTAATTCAGGACTAAAAGAATTAAACTAGGGGCTTAGAGGTTTAAAATTTGGTTTTAAAAATATAAAACTCCCATTTGTTGAAAACAGAGCCACGCGTACGCGTGGGTGTGCTTTTGGACCAAGACGCATACGCATAGACCTCCTCGTGTATGCAAAATCCCCGAGCCACGCGTATGCGTGGGCCAAGCGTACGCGTGGGTGCACATTTTTTACCATTGCGTGTGCGTGTAGGATGTATGCGTATGCATACAATGAAACAACACCAAAAAGCTGCTAAGTGTTAAAAACCAGTTTTTGACCCAATTTTCAAAGCTTCATAACTTTTTCTACAAAATTTCTTTTTCAACCATTCTTGAACCGTTGGAAAGATCATTGAATGAAATTTAATAAAAATCCAATTTTGAAGAATCCCCAACTCCGAGAACCGAGTTACGGACCGCCGAAGTTGGTCAAAAATAAGTTTTTACCTAAAAGCAGAAATCACCAATTTTCCCAAGGTTCACAAGCCAAATTCATTTTCACTCATCAAATTGACCACAACCCAACCACATTCACATATTTACACTCAACCAAATCTAAACCTACCTCATCTACACAATTTTTACCTCAAATGCATCTATCCCACATTCCAAAAACCTCATTTTCCACTATTTCATTAATTAATTACATTCTCATACATTGCATACCAACCTTTCATTCAATCTCATACAATATCATACAATTCAATATTCTCTTACTGTTCTTTCCTTTTTCGGCCTCCGGTCTAAAATCTACGGCCTCCAGCCCAAATTCACAATTCGATACATATTCCACAAACCATTAATCATCATCCGATTTATTAAATTTCTCAACACACCAAACATGCAAATCCACACAATTCTCAACTCAATCATTAATTTACACAACATATCAACTATACATATTAATACCAACTATTTACATAATCCAAACCTAATCCTAGGGACATCTAGCTTAGGAATTCTCATCATACCACAGGTACTTAAATGAAACTTAAACTATACCTCTTGGAAGTCAAGTTTAAGCTCTCACTTGGGACTCAGCTCCAAACTCCACCAAACACTTTCACAAGCAATATTCAAGTTCCAAAAGCGTACCCAATACTCTAATTCACATATTACATACATACATCAACTTAGGGCTCACAAAATCTCATAAATTACAAGGATTAGAGGATTTTTTACCTTAACCCACTAAAATGGTTGATGAAACTCATTAATAGCTCATACTAGTGCACCCCTAAACAACCAA
>NC_029794.2:30025739-30031256 GCF_000816755.2 Arachis ipaensis | reverse complement strand
AGAATAACAAAATACTCACCAAAAATACCTGATAGAATCGAAGAGGACAAAAAGAGCGACGCGTGGCTGCAAACGGCTCGTCAATTGGAGCTCCGTAGCTCAAGTTATGGTGATTTGAAGTTCTAGGGAGCTACGGTTTCTCTCTTCTCATCTCTCTCTTTTCATTTCAGCAACAAACACAATAAATGAGGGTTATGGTGGCTGAATGGCTTTGAATTAGGGATTATATATGTTGGGCTTGGATCCAACTATGGCCCAGTTCACATATATGGCCAGTTTGACCTACTTTTGGAGCAAAACCTTTAAGATTAGCGTTTTAATATATGTTTAATTATTTTTACCTTCTCAATTACAACTCTTAAGATTTTTACCTTTCTTGTAAAAATTAATTTTCTCAGCTGTAGTACCAGACAGATCTCAGCTGGTACTAACGGTCAAATTTTCACTGCGCGTTTTTACGCAGAAAACTATGTTTTTTGGCTCAAAAAAATCTATTGAGTCTAAATATCATATTTATTATCAAATTCCTATTGCTAATTTTTTAATCATATTCGCTCATATTTTATTTATTTTATTAATTAATCACGGTTTGACCAGATTTTACATGACCCATATTTTGCTGAAAACTTGTTTCTTTTACATTTTTAACCGTTCCTAGCTTACTAATTTTCTCTAATCACTATTTAAAGCTTCAAAAATAATGACTAGGCTGAGTACTAAGGTTGGTTTTGATTTTCACTTTTCAAAACTTTTCTCCCATTCCGTTTTTAAACTTGGAAATTGTTTTGATATAATATAACTTGATTTTTCTTTTGACTATATGCCAATTTTGTTCATGCATTTGGTTAGTGATGCACCTAAATATTTTTATTCTTACCTTTTCAAACATTACATGATCTCTTTTAACCTAAGTTTATATTAAAGTAACGTCACATCTATGTTTTCGTTATTCTTTTACAAAGTGTTGTTGTATGCTTTCTATTTTGGAATGTAAAATAACCTTTTTTAAGTTCCCGTTTTTTATGGGCAATGCATTCGGAAGAATTTCATTCATACTCCAATTTTATGAGTTTTATCTTGACCTTGGATTTTCTTTTTTTTTATATAAACTACTGTATTGTTTCCTAACCCTTAAAGTTGTCAAATGGTTTTCCTTCCAACACCCTTCAATGCTTTTACCTCCTCATCCACTTATAATTTTAACAATTCTCTCGAATCCTTGTAGACGTTATCCTGTCACTTGTCCTTCTCTTTTCTAGTCTTGTATCTTTCTGAATAGACTCGAGGATTGCTTTAGAGTCACGTACCTTTAGGCGTAGCAGACGAAACGTTAGTCTCTTTAGAATGTTGTTCGTGAATGTAAAAAGGTGGATCAGTAAGTGTGTAACATTATGAGGAGTGTGGTAGTTTTGTTTCTTGTGAAAGTTTGCGGGTGTTAGGCTTGTGACCGGTTATGGGGTTGTAAAGCGGTGGATGGATTTGGAAAGTTGAAATTTTGATGTGGGTACAATATCTGTGAGTGAACATTATATCCGTTGCCTTAATACCGGCCTGCCTTGTAACCTTTGGCCACTTTAACTACCACCTTACTTTTGCGAATAAATATCTTGAAAAGCTTGCACCTTATTGTGTTTCTCTGAGTTTATGCAAAGTCTTGAAACCATATAACCTTTTGCATCAAGCCTTCTTGTATCTCCTGCCTTGTACCACACATTTTCTTCCAATGTATATTCAAGTTATTAGGCCTGTATTAGGAAGATTATATGTATGCCAAGATTTTTTATTATTCTAAAAAGTATTTAAAAAGTAAAGTGCAAAGAATATGTATTTTCTTAGGTATTACTTTAAATTTTCGAGGACGAAAATTTTTATAAGGTAGGTGGAATGTAAGACCCAGAACTTTTGAAAAGTTATTATGAACTAATTTTTAATTATATATGTTTATTTACAGTTTTAAGTTCATAAATGATTTTATTGAAGATAATTAAAGGTAGTTTTTGATTAATTGGATTTGAAATAAAGTAAGGTTTTTATCCAAACTCTATAATTTTGAATTATTTTCTATATTTAAATTATAAAATTTGTAGTTGTAAACTAATAAGATTTTTATATGATAATATTTTTATAATTAAATACTTTAGATTTTGTTAATAAAGAAAATTAGTTATATCGTAATATATTTTCAATTAGAGTATTTGATTGAGAATCAATTAGTATTTTTATATCACAAATAATATTTTAAAGTAATTTTAGAGATTAAATTAGATTTCAAAATAAATACCATATAACCTAAATTGATTTAGGAATTTCCCAAACCTTAACCCTAACTTTTACCAAATTGAACCCTAACCCCGCAAACAACACAGCAGCCACATCCCCTCTTGTGCCCAACAAAACACACACACACCCATTAGAAAAAAGAAAGAAAGACAGAAAAAGAAAGGGGAGACGGAAGCAGGGGAAGGAGAGAAGAGGGGGAGCTGCGATCCAAAGAGGAAGGAGGAGGGAGACCACAACTGCCAGCAGCGCCACCGCCACCGGCACCACCTCCAGCTGCTGTCGTGCCACCGTGTTGCACAGGGGAGGGAGAGAGAGCAAAGAGCATAGGGAAGAGAGAGGAAGAACGCGCACGAGGAAGCTCAGCCGCAGGGAGAGGAGACGCGAGTTTGGCCCATCGCCGTCGCCGTCGCCGTCGCCGCTGGTCTGCCTTAGAGCCGCTGTCGAGTAGAACGCGAGGAAGAGGAGTTCTCGTCACTGTTGTGCACCCAGTCATCGCTGCTGCTTCCCATCCCACAAGGGGAAGAGAGAGAGAGAGAGAGAGAGAGAGAGAGAGAGAGAGAGAGAGAGAGAGTTCGCGAGGAGAGAGGGGACGCGCGTGTGGCGTCACTGTCACCGTCTTCGTCTGGCCACCACCAGATCCGCCTCTGCCAAAACTTCTGGCTGAGCCTCTTCCTTCAGGAATACCTCTGCCGCCACTGAGATCCACTGCCAGTAAGGGGTTTAAGTTGGTTTTTGTTCCTTTGAGTTTCCGAAAACTTTTTTCATCACTGCATGTTTGTTACAGTCACCGTCACCGGAGTTCTGGTCGCCGCTGTCACTTGGGATGGTTGTCGGGGCTTGACGAGATGACTTTTGCCAGTAAAGAATTTTATAAAAATAATCACGTTGTAGGTATAGTTTCTAAACCATCAAAGAATCCTTTCGTACAAAAACTTTGGTTGTCACAAGTAACAAAACCCAATAAAATTTAAAACCGAAGTATTTAAACCTCGAGTCGTCTCTCAAGGAATTGCAGGGAGGTATGATTTATTATCGGTTATGAGAAAAAGTGTATTTTTGGGGGTTTTTGAATTAAAGAACAAGTAAATTAAATGACAAGAAAAATAAATTAATAATTAAGAAAACTCTTGGCAAGGTATGAGAACTGGAAATTCCATCCTAGTTATCCTTATCAAGTGCGATGAGAATCGTTATTGCTCCCACTTAGTTAACCCTTACTAAATAAAGGAAAGTCAAGTGGACTAATCAACTTGATTCCTCAAGTCCTAGTCAACTACTATGGAAAGACTAGCTTTAGAGGGATCCAAATTAATCAGCAATTTCTAATTTTCAATCAACAGCTGAGTTTGAAAACTCAAGTGTCACCAATTACTCAACCCGAGCAAAGGGGAAAAAATCCAAATTATTTATATAATACATAGAAGAAAGCAATCATCAATCTGAAATACCTCAAATTATATTAAATAAAGATATCAATTCTAACATGGAAAAGTTCATAAATCAAATTGGAAAAGTAAATAAACTAAGTAATAAAGTAAATAAGTGTAGAAGAGAATTTAATTTAAAGGAACATTGAACCTGGTATGAAGAAATAACCATAAAATAAGAGAAATCCTAATCCTAAAATCTAAGAGAGAGGAGAGAGCCTCTCTCTCTAGAGAGCTATATCTAAAACCTAAAATTATGAATTATGAATGTTGTATCAATGTGTCTCCTGATTCCCTCATTTTCCAGCCTCTTATTCTGTGTTTTTGGGCTTGGATTTGGGCCGAAAAAGGGCCCAGAAATTGCTGGGGGAGACTTCTGTAATTTTCTGCACGTGGCGTCCGTCACGCGTGCGCGTGGGTCACGCGCGCGCATCATTTGGAGATTTTCTTTATCACGCGTACGCGTCAGTCACGCGTACGCGTCGCTTGCGTTTTGCGCTAGGCACGTGTCAGCGTCGTCCATGCGTGCACGTCGCTGCCATTTTCTTCAAAACTCCATTTTGTGCGTTCCTTCCATTTTTGCGTGTTTCCTTTTTGTCCTCTAAACCATTCCTGCCCTATGAAGCCTGAAATTACTTAACAAACAGATCACGGCATCGAATGGTAATAAAGGATAATTAAAATTAATATTTTTAAAGCATAGAAAACATGTTTTCACATATATCATAGAATAAGGAAGAAATTATAAAACCATGTAAATTATATGAATAAGTGGTTGAAGAATTGATAAAAACACTCAATTGAGCACAAGATAAATCATAAAATAGTGGTTTATCAATCTCTCCACACTTAAACATTAGCATGTCCTCATGCTAAGCTCATGAGGAACTATAAGAGTGAAGAGGAATGGTAGAAAGTATAAAATGCAACCTATCTATATGAATGCAACTACATGCAAAATGTTTCTACCTACTTGGTTAAAAGTAAACAAATATTTTAAGTACAAATATGAACTGGACTTCACTAATTCAAATCACAAAATAAAGTACAAGCAAACTTGCAGAAGAAAATAGCTCGTGAAAGCCGGGAACAAAGAATCGAGCATCGAACCCTCACCGGAAGTGTATACACTCTAATCAATCATGTGTTTAAGGTTCGATCTCTCAATTTTCTACTAATCTTGCTTTCTAAGGCTTGCTTTTCTTCTACCAATCAACACTAATTTGATGCACAAATATACATATCAATAGGTCTTTTAAGGGTTGTAATGGGGTTAGAGTCAAGGTAGGATTGTATTTGGTCAAGTGGACTAAAATCTGAATCCTTAATTAACTTAAACTTTTCCCACCTAACTTAAGACAATCTATGTAATCATAATATAAAGCCTAACTATCCATTAATTATATTTTCCACATATTCATGCATCCGAATTTGAGTACAGTACATATGCATTGCTATCACCATTTACTTTGGGGCATTTTGTCCCCTTTTATTATTTGCTCTTTTTCTTTTCTTTTTATCTCTTTTTTTTTCTTTTTCTATTTTTCTTTTCTTAATAAATTAAAAAAATATTTCTTCTTTATATATATATATATTTTTTTTTTCTTTTTTTTTCTTTTGTTTTTCTCAATGCATATGATTAAATTATTGAATGCATGAACATGTCCTAAATATTTCTTTCACATTTTCATAAAGATATATAACACCCAATTCTTAAACCAAATGTTTCCAAACCCACTTTCCCCACACTTAATTCATGAGCACTCTCACTAGTCTAAGCTAACCAAGGATTCAAATTAAGGACATTATT
>NC_029794.2:29992076-30024486 GCF_000816755.2 Arachis ipaensis | reverse complement strand
CCACCTAACTTTAGACAATCCATGTAATCATAATACCACATCTAACAATCCATTAACCATGTTTTCCACATATTCTTGCATTCTAATTTCAAGTACAGTACATATGCATTGCTTTCACTACTTACTTTGGGGCATTTTGTCCCCTTTTATTATTTGCTCTTTTTCTTTTCTTTTTATCTCTTTTTTTTTCTTTTTCTATTTTTCTTTTCTTAATAAATTAAAAAAATATTTCTTCTTTATATATATATATATTTTTTTTTTCTTTTTTTTTCTTTTGTTTTTCTCAATGCATATGATTAAATTATTGAATGCATGAACATGTCCTAAACATTTCTTTCATATTTTCATAAAGATATATAACACCTAATTCTTAAACCAATGTTTCCAAACCCACTTTTCCCCACACTTAAATCATAAGCACTCTCACTAGTCTAAGCTAACCAAGGATTCAAATTAAGGACATTATTATTTTCTGCTTAGAGTTAATGATGTGCTAAAGTAAAGAATAAAAGGGGTAAAATAGGCTCAAATTAGTTTGCAAATGATAATGAAAGGTTAAGGCCATATGGGTATGTAAGCTTAGTGAAATAAGGCCTCAATCATGTAAGTGTATGCATACATTAAACAATGGAAATATAGAATCAAGCAAGACAAAGATCATAATTTTAGAGAGAATAACACACACCAAAAATAAAATATTAGTTGATAAAATGCAACCAATTCAAATAAGCTAAAAAATCTCACAGGTTTTGTGTGTTCGAGCTCTAAACCATGTTCCAGTATAATATATCTTCAAACAAGTTTATCAAAAATTTTAAATCAAATTAATGAAATGTTATAAAAAGTTTCTTGAAAAAGAAAATATTACTTTAACCAAGTGGTGGTAAAATATGCACAAAATCAAACAAGTATGCAATCAAACATGCAAATGCAACAATGAACTAACAAAGAAAATAAAACATTGGTGTTGAGAAGGAAATAACTAACCCATGGAGATCGGTATCGACCTCCCCACACTTAAAGATTGCACCATCCTCGGTGCATGCTGAGATGTGCAGGTGGATGGACTGCTACAACTAATGCTTTTGTCTAGAGATTGTGTAGATGGACTTGTCTGTTGCCCATATAGAAGTTTCTCTTTTCCTTTCTCGGTGGCCAGCCTGAAAGAAGAGGAAAAAGAAGAAAAAGTAAACCAGAAATAAAGATAAGAAAATAAATAAAGTATGGGTGTTAATGCCAAATAATAAGGGTCTCAATTACATGGTAGCTACAACATGCAAGTGAGAAAATAGTAGAAGCAAATGGAATATCAATAGTGCAAAAATTGCAATAATGGGAGAGAGAGTGTGGGTAATACAAGATAGTATAAGTTCATATCAATGCAAATGGAATGCAGGTATCATAAAAGAATAGCATTGACTTATGAATAATAATACCCAATCATAATAAAATAAGTCATGAAGCACCAGAATAATTCAAGAAAGATGCAACAGTTGAATAAGAAAATTTAACACCAATGAAAAAATAAAAACATGCACAAAATTAAAATGCAATGAATGAAAGTATGCAAATAAGTTAAGTAAAATAGAATGAAAGAGAATAAGAATGAAAAGTTAAAGAGATGAAGAAGAAGAAAGTAAGAAAGGAAGAAGAAAGAAATAAGAAGGGGGAAGAAAGAATTAGGATTAGGAAAGAAAAGATAGGAATTCTGGCGCTAATCTGGATAAACTGTGCGGCGCGGGCGACGCGAACGCGTGGGGCATGCGTTCGCGTGGGTTATGATATTTTCAAGCGACGCGTACGCGTGGCTTGAATTGTGCTATTGGCACGAGTGCAGCCTCGCGCACGCACAACTCTCTGTTTCATACGCACATTGCCAAAATTTAGGGTGACGCGTGTGCGTGAGGCACGCGCACGCGTGAATGGCCTTATTTGGAAAAATGACGCAGACGCATGGGGGACGCGTACGCATGATAGGGCTTGTACTTCCAGCACAATTTCAGCCCCACTGCATCATAACTCTCTGTCATACACTCCTTTACGTCGATTTCACAGGGTCACGCGTACGCGTGGGTGATGCGCATGCGTGGGAGGCTGATTTTTCAAGTGACGCGGATGCGTACGCGTGGGCGTGTTTTTGCCTAAGGCATGCCTCCAGCCATGCTTCCGCGTGACTCTCTGCTTCTTTTCTTCTTTGTTTCAAATGCACATATGATGCGGACATGTCAGTGACGCTTGCGCGTCGCGTGCTTTTTTTTTTTGAAAAAAAATGCAGAATGCAGATGCTGATGCAGACATTATGAATGAACACTAAGAAAAATCGAATAAAATAAAACTAAGAATAAAACAAAACAAAATAAAACTAAGAATAAAAATATAATAAAATAAAACTAAGGATAAAAATATAATAAAATAAAACTAAGGATAAAAATAGAAGATAATACCATGGTGGGTTGTCTCCCACCGAGCACTTTTAGTTAAAGTCCTTAAGTTGGACATTTGGTGAGCTCCCTGTCATGGTGGCTTATGCTTGAACTCATCCAGGAATCCCTACCAGTGTTTGTAATTTTAATAGCCTCCGGGATCCCATACTAGTTGCATAAATCCTTCAAGCAAGTTAAAGCAAGCGACAAGGCTCCAGGAGTATTGATTGTCGGGAAAAATTCCAGGATCCCAAACCTTGCTTTTGTACCCGTCTTCACTTCTATCTTCATTATTCCAACCGGACAGTACACAACCTAAATTTCCACTGAGATATCCAAACTTCTTCCGAAATTCATTCAATCGAGCTCGATACCAATCCTTGCACTTCCATTTGAAGCGTGGAACTATATTGAACCTTGGGTGCCAATTTCTATTGCTAACCATCTCTTTTTTACTCTTAAAGCCACAAAGAGCTCTAAGCTGGCCATCGGTTTCAAGTAAACCATATTCAAGTGGAAAGTTAAAGATAAAGGCTAAGGATTTTACCCACTTGAAGTTTGTATTAGGTGGTAATGACCTTGGGAGAGGTGTTTCCGGTGGTTCTGCAAGCTCCACTTCCTTGTACTCCTCTGTGAATTCTTCCATTTCCTGACAAACCTCTTCAATTGCAACCTCGTCTTGATCAAAGTCTTCAATTTCTTCCTCATCACTCAAGTCATAAGTTGGAGGTTGAGAAAAGTCTACCTCCACATCATCTTCATATTCATTTGGGGCAGAATCTTCAGTCTCAAAGAATTCAATTACAGATGCAAGTTCATCACTAGGAGAGCTTGATTTGTAGTCATCATTACCAAGGAAACTTGCTTCTTGATTTATCCCGTCCAGTTCTTCATAAGATACATGCCTTGGGGGTTGTGCACTATCCTCTTTAGCATCAATTGCAAATTTCTGGGCAGAATTCTCCACAATTCTTGATTCCCATGGAGGTTCAGCGTCTCCTAAGTCTTCAACCAATTCTTCTTCTTCGATAATTGTAGCTCCTTCTACTTGTTCGAGTACAAAGTCATGTTCCATACTGTCAACCGGAGCTTCTAGTGTCTCCTTCGGACTGGGGGCTAATCGATTTATTGCTTGCTCCAATTGATGAATGGTTGCATGAAATTTATCCACGGTTTTCTTAAGACAATCCTGTGATTCTTGGGTCGACGGATATGGACATGATGCATATGGAAGTGGTAGTTCTCGGGAGTAATTGGATTGGAATTAGGGTGGGTAGAGGTTAGGGTCATATGGAGGTGAATGGTTGTGATTGGCTTGTGAGTATGGTGGTTCGAAGCTATGTTGAGGAGGTGATTCATTGGCATATGATGGGGCTTGTTGGTAACTACAAGGGGGTCCACCATATCTATCATCTTGGCATACACCTCGGAATGGCTCTTGACCATAGTAATTTGGTGGAAGTGGTTTGTCACGAGGGGATCCACCATAACTATTGTCTTGGCATGCATTGTAGAATGGTCGTTGTCCATGGTATCTTGGAAAGTGTTGTTGCCGAAAGGGTTGATCAGATCCTCGTGGCTCCTTCCATCTGTGATTGTTTCGACCTTGACGCATGTTCCCATTATAGCTTCCATTCCTTACAACAACATTAGAACCAAACTCAAAGCGACGGGGGTGAAAACTCATAGTAGCTAATGAAAATTAAAACAAAAATAAAAACAAATAAACAAGCAAAATAAAATATTTACAATAACCAATAATAAGGCACACAATTGCAAATCCCCGGCAACGGCGCCATTTTGACGAGAGGACTTTTGCCAGTAAAGAATTTTATAAAAATAATCACGTTGTAGGTATAGTTTCTAAACCATCAAAGAATCCTTTCATACAAAAACTTTGGTTGTCACAAGTAACAAAATCCAATAAAATTTATAACCGAAGTATTTAAACCTCGGGTCGTCTCTCAAGGAATTGCAGGGAGGTATGATTTATTATTGGTTATGAGAAAAAGTGTATTTTTGGGGGTTTTTTGAATTAAAGAACAAGTAAATTAAATGACAAGAAAAATAAATTAATAATTAAGAAAACTCTTGGCAAGGTATGAGAACTGAAAATCTCATCCTAGTTATCCTTATCAGGTGCGATGAGAATTGTTATTGCTCCCACTTAGTTAACCGTTACTAAATAAAGAAAATTCAAGTGGACTAATCAACTTGATTCCTCAAGTCCTAGTCAACTCCTATGGAAAGACTAGCTTTAGAGGGATCCAAATCAATCAGAAATTTCTAATTTTCAATCAACAGCTGAGTTTGACAACTCAAGTGTCACCAATTACTCAACCCAAGCAAAGGGAGAAAAATCCAAATTATTTATATAATAAATAGAAGAAAGCAATCATAAATCTGAAATACCTCAAATTATATTAAATAAAGATATCAATTCTAACATGGAAAAGTTCATAAATCAAATTGGGAAAGTAAATAAACTAAGTAATAAAGTAAATAAGAGTAGAAGAGAATTTAATTTAAAGGAACATTGAACCTGGTATGAAGAAATAACCATAAAATAAGAGAAATCCTAATCCTAAAACCTAAGAGAGAGGAGAGAGTCTCTCTCTCTAGAGAGCAACATCTAAAACCTAAAATTATGAATTATGAATGTTGTATCAATGTGTCTCCTGATTCCCTCATTCTCTAGCCTCTTATTCTGTGATTCTGGGCTTGGATTTGGGCCGAAAAATGGCCCAGAAATCGCTGGGGGCGACTTCTGCAATTTTCTGCACGTGGCGTCCGTCACGCGTGCACGTGGGTCACGCGCGCGCGTGGGTCACATGTACGCGTCACTTGCGTTTTGCGCTAGGCACGCGTCCGCGTCGTCCATGCGTGCGCGTCGCTGCCATTTTCTTCAAAACTCCTTTTTGTGCGTTCCTTCCATTTTTGCGTGTTTCTTGTCTGTCCTCTAAACCATTCCTGTCCTATGAAGCCTGAAATTACTTAATACACAGATCACGGCATCGAATGGTAATAAAGAATAATTAAAATTAATATTTTTAAAACATAGAAAACATGTTTTCACATATATCATAGAATAAGGAAGGAATTATAAAACCATGCAAATTATATGAATAAGTGGTCGAAGAATTGATAAAAACACTCAATTGAGTGCAAGATAAATCATAAAATAGTGGTTTATCAGGGCTGCTGCCAAACCAGTTCAACGGCTGCCGCAGTTTCGTTCTTATTAGTGTAAGTGTTTATGTTTTGAAAACCCCCTACGTTAGTATTGTGTTATGTTTGGTTATAAACACTGAAGTTTTGGTAACGTAGGGTCGTGTTCTGACCATTGCATGTCACTTTTAAGTTGTTGCGTTGCTACGAATGAGATCAAGGGCTGAGGTCTCAGTTGCCGTTGGTTTCAAGCTAAGAGAAAAGAGTTCCGTTTGCGCGTTTAGTTTATGATTTCGACTTATCTAGGTAGGGGCCTTTTTAGAAAACTATACTTTATAAATTAGAATTATTATATATGGATATTGATGTGAGAAAATGTATCTTTGGTGATTGTATATGTCTTATGTATTGTTTGGTTTTCTTGAATGAATACGAATGTTTGTTTGAATGGATTATTGTTCGGTTTTGTGAAAAGGATTGCTTTTGAAGTGTTTCTTTAAAGTTGTTTCTTTAAAGATTTGAAATCGAGTTTAATCTGTTGGAAATTGATATGAGTTTGAGTTGGTTTTCTTGAAATATGAAAATGGCATGTACTTTTGGATTCAGCTTAATTTTTTTAATTGATTTAGTTTTAAAACATGTTAAAGAGGGTTGCAGAATGGTTTGGTTGGGACCCGGAAAGGGTGGTAGAGTCCAAGTTTTAGGGGAGGTGCTACTGAAATTCCTATGGAATCCGAGACTTTATTTGAAGTGTTATTGGAAGAATTATGGATTTAAGACTTTTATTACCTTTACTTGAAATTATTTATGAAAGTGATGAAATTATGTTTTGAAAAGAATTATTGAAAAGAGAATTATGACTTAGCTTTATTTCCTAAGAAAAATATTATGTTTGGGTGGAAGTGGTTCGGAAGAGATTTTTGCTTTAAAGCTGTTTTAAAGGTGAAAATGGTTTATGTATTTGAATTTGATTTAAAGATTTTTACTTGGAGGAGTTTTAATGACTTTGAAAGAACTTGGATTTCAATTGATAAATCTCATTTTTCGACATTTTAAGAAAGGGTTAAGTATCCTTTAAATTTCTGGTTTAAAAAACTAAAATGATTTCTAAGCCGTTGGAAACGTTTCAGATATTTAATATGGGGTTGAGATTGGTTTTGGTTTAAGTAAAAGAAATGGTTTTGAAAATGTGGTTGGAGTAACTGATTATATGACTTGGTTTGTTTTAGATTCTTTTATTACTCAAATCAAGAAGCCATGTTTTAAAGATTTTAAACGCATTTGAGGATATGAGTTACATTATTCTCCCCTAAAGACTTGAGACTTTGCTGAGGAATTTTGTACCAAATACTGTGTAAGGATGGATGATTGTGGATCTCTCAAAAAAGACTTTTAAATTGGTGTGATTTTTGAAGTGTTATGCAAAGATGTTGAGGAGGGTGACTTTGTTTTAGAAAAGAGGAATTTATGTTTGCGGAAAAGTGGCTTATGAGCCTGAAAAGATTTAAGAAATGGGGATTTTAAAGTTAAGGCTGGAGAGAATTGATTTTTGATTTCAAAGTAAAGTGATTTGAGAAAAAAAGTGATTTATAGCTTGAGTGATAATTATATGAGTTTGATGATGTTGGATGGTGGAAGTGCTGTTATGTTATGAGCAGGATAGCTGTATATGATAATGAATTGTGGCTGGTTGTGGACCATGTTATGAGCCGGATGGCTGTATTGGTATTAAATTATGGCTGAGTATGAATATGGATGATTAGAGATTTGATAATGTGATTGTTTCACTTTCAATTATTTGAGATACGAGTTTTTCTAGGTAAAAGCAGTGGCTAGCCACCACGTGCTCCAGGTTGAGACTCGATACTCTGCTGACCCTATGTCATAAGTGTAGCCAGACACTGTGAAAGTTCCAGATGAGCTCGCCCCCGTGGATAAACACTAGTGTGGGTGTTGTGTGATTATGATTATGATTGTGAATAACTCGAGTTGGGGATACACGACAGAGGGACAGTCCAATGGTTAGCTACCAGGACTTGTCGGGTTGGCTTTATAATCGACAGATGAGACTTATCAGCCACTAGGACAGGCATGCATCATATGCATCTATGTGACATTGTTTGGGTGTGCATATTGTAATTAGTTTGTCTATGTGAATAATTATGTTTAATTGCTAACTGCTCTACTTGAAGTAACTGCTTGATTGTGCTTGAACCTTACTTGTGTTTGTGATTGAAATTTGGGTGGATTGTGATGGATTGGTTGTGGATTGAATTGTTTGGGTCTAGGGCTGTGATTGATTATGATATGGGCCGAAGGCCGTGTTTGGTTTGTGTTTTTGGTTTAGAAAAGTATGAAAAACTAAACTGGTTCAGCATAGACTTAATGAACCTATGCTTGGAACAGCTTAGTCATTCATACTGTCTAGGAAAAACTTTTAAAAAGGCTTTTGGACTTTTGAAGATTAAAAATTTCTTCATTTAGAAAGGATTTCAGATTTTTTATATTAAGTCTTTGGTTTTGAAAAGATGCATAAGGCGGTTATTAATCACTGTAACGGTTTTATTTTCACCTATCCTATTATAGTAATTCTCTAACCCTATAGTGAGAACCAGTGAGGACGATGTTCTCACTCCCCTACAGGTCTTTCCTTTTTCAGGTTATGGACGACGAAGTTTAGAAATTCTCATTTATTCCTTTTCTATTTTAAACGATGTTTTGTGTTGTATTAGTTACTTGTTCCCTCACCTTTATCTTTACAAGTTTTTATAAGAGGGATAGGAATTTGATTATGTAATGCCTGTTGTTCCGAGGGTTACCTGAAACTGTAGGTCGATCTTAGACGAGATCTTCTGTACTGGTCGGAGCTGACGTGTCCGGCTGGTGGGTGGCGGCCGGAGCTATCGCATCCGACTTGTTGGACTGGTGGTGATGCTGATCCTTTGTCACCGGAGGGTGGTGGTACCTGCAAGGAACTTTGATGCTTAAGTTATCAAGGGTATTAAGCAGGTATTTAGTAGAATCATAATATGAGTTATACCTGGGTGCTCTATTGTATTTATAATAGTGTGGAATGACCTCCCTAGAGATAAGATAGTTATCTTATCTTATCTTATCTTATCTTTGAGTGAAGTCATCTTATCCTTTTGGGAGCCGCCTTATCTTTCTGGGCTCTGACTGCCTTTAGATTTGGGCTGTGCTCCTTTATTTGGGCCTGCTTTGGGCTCCTATGGTGATTTGGCCGAGCTCTTTGAGAAGAAGTTGAGTGATTCTAACCTAAAGAGGTCGGTCAACTTGTCGTTAAAACATCCCGGGTCAGACAGCTCGACCCAGGGTATGAATAGTGCCTCTGCTCGAGCTCGGTCTTTCCTTTTGAAGTCGAATTTTTTCGATCTCTTTTTTTGGGAAAGCTGGTCTCGAGCATTCTTTTTGTTGGGTCTGTTTGCGGAACTTGATTTAAGTAGGTTTAAATATGAAACGTTTTCTCCTTGTAGCGCATGTTTTACACTTTCTTGGGAACGTGCGAGGGTTTTAAAAACCCATTAACTCCCCCCGTCGCCGTTTCCTTTTCTCATTTTGAATTTTTTCACAAAAGCCCTTCGCTTCCATTTCCTTTCTCCTTGCTTACTGCAATTTCTCTTTTGCTCACCGTAACTCTACCTTTCTTCTGTTTGTCTTTTCCTGAGCCTTTTTCACGCTTTCTCTTCGTGGCATCATTGGTGGTGACTGGAGCTTCCTCTGTTTGAAAGGCAATTTTTGGATTTTTCGCCCCTTCGTCTTCAACTTTCTCGTCGCTTCCTCTTTCAGGTTGGTTCTTCTTTCTGTTTCTTTCTTTCGATTTTTGTTCTATCTTTGGCAAAGTTTCAATTTTGCTTGAATGTATGTTGGAAAGCTTGAACCTTTTCGTATTCTTGTGTTTGCTTCTCACTGCAATATATTTTTCTGGCTTTTCTCCTGATGGTTAAGGCTTTTTCTAGGGCTTTGCATGTTTGTTGCCTTATTATTTGATTTTGTAGTTTTGTTTGTTTCTGGAAAAAGGTTGCATCTTTGATGACTTCCGCTTGGTATGTTTTGTTGCTTGGGAGTTCCTCTGCTTGTAGACTGAAACTGTAGTTTGAGGGATAGCTTTATTTTGGCTTTTTCTTTTCGGAGTGTTGATTGGAATAGGGTTTTTCTTTGTTTGGGGGATGTGTATATTTTCCTTGAGTCCTTGTTCTGTTATTGCCTCCAAAGGATGCCCCTGGATTTTTGGTGGGGGTCCTGGGATTTTCTTTTGTTGCTTTGTCTGACTTCTTAACACTTATGTGCTTTAGTTTGAGTTGTATCTATTTATGCCCGAGTTGCTCTCTTTAACTTGCCCGAGCTGTTTGATTAGTAACCCCCTTTTTCTTTTTTCTTACTGTAGGATTTTAGTTGACCCATGTCGTCTCGCAAAAATATTGTCGAGACCTCTTCTAGAGTCCCCAAGGGTATGTCAGACTGGCTGGACTCCCTCGTGTTGATGTGTGTTTCTGTGGTAAATTCTGAATTCTGTGTGGAGCTGAGAAAACATCACAGGATTTGTAGTAATCGAGAGCAGGAGAAAAATTATGAGCTAGTAGCACCTGATTCTGATGAGAGGGTCTGTTTCCCTACTTCGGTCCAGGAGAAACGTCCCTTCTTTTATGCCTATGACTATTTCTTCAGCCAAATGAACATTACCTTTCCCTTTACTCCTTTTGAGACCAATTTGTTGTGGTCGTGCAATGTGTCTCCATCCCAATTTCATCCGAATTCATGGGGTTTTGTTAAGATTTTCCAGTTGTTGTGTCAGGAACTAGATGTTAAGCCTTCTCAAACTCTCTTTCTTTACCTTTTCGTTTTAACCAAGCCTGGGATTTCTGCCAAAAAGAAAGCTTCTTGGGTTTCTTTTCGATCTGTCCAAGGAAAAAAAGTATTTTCGATGTATGATGAGTCTTTTAGAGTCTTCAAGAATTATTTATTTAAGGTTCGAGCTGTTGAAGGAGCTCGCCCATTTTTTCTGGATGAGAATGACGAGCCCGCCTTTCCTTTAGAGTGGCAAAAGAATGTTGTGGTGTCGAGGTATACATGGGAGATGTTGGACGAGGTCGAACAGGCCTTTGTTAACGTGTTGGAGGAGAACTGGGGACAACCTCCTTATCTTGACACCAAAAGGTTTTTAGGGGATCCCTCGCTTCTCCGAGCTGAGCTGGGTAGTGGTTGACTTATTTTGTTTTTGTTTTGTTTCATTTTTGTCGAGCTTGTTCTTTTTCTCTCAATTTGTAACTGGGTTTTTGCTGTGTTTTTTCCAGAGATGGTTAAAAACAATGATTCCATGAAGGCCTTCAAAAAGGTGAAGAAGGCGACTGCGGCCCTAAACATCTCGGCCAAGGTGGCTGGGGAAGGATCCTCTCATGTTTTACCGAAGCCATCTGTACCGAGCTCTCTTGGACAGAGGAAGTCGGCACGTATTTTAATAGTGGTGTTGAAATCCCTCTCTTGTATAGAGTATTATTTACGATGGTGTAGTATTATGCTTCCCTTTTTAACCTCTTTGCCTCTTTCTTATCTGTAGGAAGTGTTTCTGTTTTGAGATAATTAATTATGGGAGTCAACCATCCTTGATCCAGACCTGTTATGGCTAGGACCTTTTCTTCTTCTGAGATTGACGGGTTCTGCAGCATCTCTTGGATGAGGCTTCTATTGTTGCCCCTGGTTTGGTGCTGGCTAGTTTTGAGAGTGCATCAGCTCGGGCATTCTGTTCTCGGGGTATGTGGCGGAC
Source organism: Arachis ipaensis (assembly GCF_000816755.2). Taxonomy (NCBI): domain Eukaryota; kingdom Viridiplantae; phylum Streptophyta; class Magnoliopsida; order Fabales; family Fabaceae; genus Arachis; species Arachis ipaensis. The sequence goes on along the minus strand of NC_029794.2, from coordinate 30,013,113 downwards.
CTCATATTCTCCGAGTTGTCCGAACTGTTCCCTAGTTTTGTCCAAGTACTTTTTCATGGTGGGATCCTTGGCATGGTAACTCCCTACTATTTGTGAAGTGACCACCTGTGAGTCCCTGAAGATGATGAGCTTTTGAGCTCCAACCTCCTTAGCCAGCTTCAAACCAGCTAGTAGTGCCTCATACTCAGCTTGGTTGTTTGAGGCAGGGAACCCGAATTTGAGGGAAAGTTCGATTTGGGTTCCCTGGTCGCTTTCAATTATCACACCCGCGCCGCTTCCAATTTTTTTGAGGAACCGTCTACATAGAGATTCCATTCTATAGGGATATCTGTAAATTCTGCAATGAAGTCGGCCAAATATTACGATTTGATGGCTGTCTGAGCTTCATATTGAAGGTCGAATTTAGACAACTCGACTGTCCATTGTAAGATTCTTCCTGCTAAATCTGTTTTTTGCAGAATGCCTTTTATTGGCTGGTTGGTCCGAACCCTGATAATGTGGGCTTGGAAATATGGACGAAGTCGCCTAGATGTTAATATGAGAGCATAGGCAAATTTTTCTATTTTTTGATAGTTCAGTTCGGATCCTTGTAGTGCCTTGATGATGAAGTATACAGGTTGTTGCCCATTGTCGTCTTCTCAGACTAGTGCTGAGGCTACTGTCCGAATTCCTACTGCGAGGTATAATATAAGTGGTTCTCCTTCCCGTGGCCGAGTTAGGATATGTGGTTGTCCCAGGAACCTTTTGAAATCTTGGAAGGCTTGCTCGCACTCCGTTGTCCATTCGAACCTGAACCTTTTAAAATTCTGGAAGGCCTGTTCGCACTCCTTTGTCCATTCAAACTTCTTTCCCTTCCTTAGAGTGGCATAGAAAGGGAGAGATCTTATTGTTGATCCAGCTAGGAATCTGGACAAGGCTGCCAATCTTTCATTGAGTTGTTGTACCTCTTTGATGCAAGTCGGGCTCTTCATGTCGAGTATAGCCCGGCATTTATCTGGATTTGCCTCGATTCCTCTTTGTGTGAGCATAAAACCCAAGAATTTTCTAGCTTCTACTGCGAAGGTGCATTTTGCAAGGTTAAGCCGCATGCCATGTCTTCTTATAGTGTCGAATACTTGGGTGAGGTCTGACAGTAACGTCTCTTCACTTTGTGTTTTTATTAACATGTCGTCCACGTAGACTTCCATGATTTTCCCGATGTGGTCTGCAAAGACCTTATTCATTAATCTTTGATAAGTAGCTCCTGCGTTTTTGAGTCTGAAAGTCATGACGACGTAGCAGTAGTTTGCTTTTGGGGTTAAGAATGAAGTTTTTTCTTGATCAGGCGGGTACATTGGGATTTGATTGTATCCTGAGTAGGCGTTCATAAATGAGAGGTATTTGTATCCGGAGGAGGCATCCACCAGAGCGTCGATACTTGGGAGTGGATATGGATCCTTTGGGCAGGCTTTGTTGAGATCAGCGTAGTCGGTGGACATCCGCCACTTCCCATTTGATTTTTTCACCAGGACGACGTTAGCTAGCCATAGTGGGTACTTGACTTCTCTTATAAATCCTGCCTCCAGTAGAGCTTGCTCTTCCATAGCTTAGGATTGTTCTGGTCCGAGCTTTCTACGCCTCTGCTATACTGGCCGAGATCCTGGGTAAACTGCCAGCTTGTGGCACATTAACTTAGGGTCTATGCCCGGCATGTCTGCGGCCTTCCATGCGAAGAGGTCGACATTATCTCATAAGAACTGTATGAGTGATTCTTTTATGTCTCCTGTTAAGATCGTGCCAATATTGGTTGTTTTGTCTGGAACATCTCCGATCTAGACTTTTTCTACTTCACCTTCGGGTTATGGACGGAGTTCTTCCCGCCCTCGAACTCCACCAAGTTCGATGGTGTAGAATTCTTCTCCTCTGCCTCTGAGGTTTAGACTTTCGTTATAACAGCGGTGCGCCGTCTTCTAATCTGCTTTTATTGTAGCTATTCCTTCTGTGGTTGGGAATTTCATGCATAGGTGTGGAGTCGAGACTACTACGCCGAGCTGATTTAACGTTGTCCGACCTCTTAGGGCATTGTAGGCTGAACTTACGTCGACCACGATGTAGTGTATATTGAGTGTCCTTGACCGGTTTCCTTTTCTAAAGGTCATGTGTAATGAGATGTACCCAAGTGGTTGGATTGGAGTGTCTTCCAGCCCGAACAGGCTGTTCGGATATGCTCTGAGTTCTTTTTCTTCCAGGCCGAGTTTGTCGAAGGCAGTTTTGAACAAGATGTCGGCCGAGCTTCTTTGGTCTACCAGTGTGCAGTAGAGATTTGTGTTGGCCAATATGATAGTGATGACCATAGGATTGTCATGTCCCGAGATGATGCCAGCTGCGTCCTCTTTAGTAAAAGTGATTGTGGGGATGTCGGGTGCTTCCTCTCTTCCCTCGACATAATATACATCTTTAAGATGTCTTTTGCGAGATGATTTTGAGATTCCTCCCCCCGCAAATCCTCCATGTATCATGTGGATATGTCTGTCTGGGGTACGAGGTGGTCGTTCAGTTCGTCCGACATCTTCGTCTATTCTTCTTTTTCTTGGTTCCTCAGCTCGACTGGCTAAGTACCGATCTAATTTTCCCTCTCTTACTAATTTCTCTATGACATTTTTTAAGTCAAAACATTCGTTGGTGGAATGTCCGTAGATTCGATGGTATTCACAATATTCACCCCGATTTCCTCCTCCTTTTTTGCTTTTGAGTGGTCGAGCTGGGGTATCTTTTCAGTATGGCATACTTCTCGGTAGACATCTATGAGAGATACCCGAAGAGGGGTGTAATTGTGGTATTTCTTGATCTTTTCTCCATGCTGATCTTCTTTTTTCTTGGACTCTTTATCCTTATCTCGGGAGGAGTAGGAGAATCCGAATTTCGAGGTCTCTCCTAGTCGAGAGTTTTCCTCCATGTTAATGTACTTCTCTGCTCGTTCTTGCACTTTGTTCAGAGATGTGGGATGTTTTTTCGATATAGAGTGGCTAAAAGGTCCCTCTTGCAAGCCATTGATGAGACCCATAATGGCGGCCTCTATTGGTAGACTTTGTATGTCCAGACATGCTTTGTTGAATCTTTCCATGTAGCTGCGGAGACTTTTCCGATCTCCTTGCTTGATTCCTAATAAACTTGGGTCGTGTTTAGCTTTGTCTTTTTGGATGGAGAATCTAGCCAGAAACTTCTTGGCTAAGTCGTCGAAGCTTGAGATGGACCTAGGGGGCAGATTATCGAACCATTTAATTGCTGTCTTTGTTAAAGTAGTCGGGAAGGCTTTGCAGCAAACTGCATCTGAGGCATCAGTGAGGTACATTCTGCTTCTGAAATTACTGAGATGATGGCTGGGATCTGCTGTGCCATCGTATAAAGTCATGTCGGAAAGTTTGAAGTCTTTTGGGATTTTGGTCCTCATGATTTCTTTGGTGAATGGGTCTTGGTCCTTACGGGACCCATCTTCGTGACCGGATCGAGTAGTTTTGGTCTTGAGATCTGCTTTGAGTTTTAGGAGCTTGTCCTCTAACTCGCGGCGTCGCCTAACTTCCCTTCCTAGGTCTCTCTCAGCTTCTCGTTGATGCTCCACCTCTTTCTCGAGTTGTTTTAGGCGGTCTTGAAGTGCTTCCACAGCTTCCGTATTTGGCGAATTCTTGTCTTTGTTAGGTTGAGGAGTATCTTTTGGTGTAGTATCCACATTTTTGTGCGGCGTCTTGTCTTCCAGATCAGAGTCATGGTCGTTGTCAAGGTTGTCTGCCATGGTGATGGGATGACTTCTAGGTTCCCCGGCAACGGCGCCAATGTTTCGAGGGTTACCTGAAACTGTAGGTCAATCTCGGACGAGATCTTCTGTACTGGTTGGAGCTGACGTGTCCGGCTGGTGGGTGGCGGCTGGTGCTATCGCATCCGACTTGTTGGACTGGTGGTGATGCTGATCCTTTGTCACCGGAGGGTGGTGGTACCTGCAAGGGACTCCGATGCTTAAGTTAGCAAGGGTATTAAGCAGGTATTTAGTAGAATCAGAATATGAGTTATACCTGGGTGCTCCAGTGTATTTATAATAGTGTGGAATGACCTCCTTGGAGATAAGATAGTTATCTTATCTTATCTTATCTTTGAGTGAAGTCATCTTATCCTTTAGGGAGCCGCCTTATCTTTCTGGGCTCTGACCGCCTTTAGATTTGGGCTGTGCTCCTTTATTTGGGCCTGCTTTGGGCTCCTATGGCGATTTGGCCGAGCTCTTTGAGAAGAGGTCGGATGATTCTGACCTAAAGAGGTCGGTCGACTTGTCGTTAAAACATCCCGGGTCCGACCCAGGGTATGAACACCTGTAAAGTAATAATATGCGTGTATGTATATAAATATATGTATTCTCTATAGGATTGTAATCGGTATTGTAAATATGGATGTATGATTTGAAAAACTCGGTTTAAGTTTTAAACAAGCTCATATCTTAGTATTAAATATTTTAAGAGTTGTCGTAATACACGAGCTATCAGAGTGATGCAGCCGGAAGCGTGACATTTTTATAGTTAGGGTGTTACATTATGGTATCAGAGCGGTCCTTCCTGTAGAGCCTGAAGAATGGACCGATTATGCTTCAATTGCATGCTCTAAGCGTCTGTCATGTAATAGTATTTTTTTCTTTTGAAAAAATCTGTTTAAAAAATCTGTTTCTCGCTGTTGAGGAATATGGTGACTTTATGATGTCTTCTTGGGGGCGGGCATGTGTTGAGTAATTGACAATGTGGGTTGAATATATATATATATATATATATATATATATATATATATGTTAGTATAATGATGATGGATGAAGGATTTATGATTATGGCAATGTAATGATATGGTTGAGATTGAGTGGTGTTTATGTGGATTTATTGGTATGGTTATATTGATTAATGTTGTGGTGATGGTTGAAGTATTTTATGATGACAACAATATGTGGATATGAAATAAAATGTTAGTTTGTGAGTTTATGAGTAAAATTTGTAAAGTTGGATTGAAATGAGGTATTGTTGAGTTAAGGAAATGCAAGGGTTGGAAGAATTGTTGTGTTATGGTGAAGGGTAGGTTGTATTGATGGTTATGGTATGATTGAGTTAAATGAGATTGAGTTTTGAAAAGGGAATGTGATTTTGGGTGAAAATGGGGTTTGGCATGTTTTGGAAAAAATTGATTTTTGCTGAACTTTGGTAGTCCATAAATTGCTCCTCAAATTTTGGATGAAAATGAGGTTTGTTTTGAATTAAAGAATGTTTTATAAGCTTGAGATTGATATAAGGTTTGTGAAAAACCGAATTCTGTAGAGGAAGTTATGGACGCCAAAAAATCAGTGCGAAAAACTGAAATTTTCAATGTTGCAGCAGAATCAGGTTTTCTGGTGTGTGTCCACGCACACTGTTGTGCGAACGCACCCAACAGAAGCAGAAATTTTACCTGTGCGTACGCACGCTCTTGTGCGCACGCACACACCAGGATATGCTTTCTGTTGGTGGCACTCGTAGGGAGTGAGGCACACGCACACCAAGTAATTCCTAGCTGGTGTGTGCATGCACGCATTCTTGCGTACGTACACGTTCTGCTTTCTTTCTGAGCTGTGCGCACGCACACATGTGTGCGTACGCACAGACTCTGTTTTACAGCACCTATGTTTTTATGATCTAAGCATGGTTTTGAACCCCTAAACCCCTATTTCTGCCCTGTTAACCCTAGATTTTATTCGTAAGCCTAGTAATTAGCGGAAGGTAGGAATTTGAGGTAACTTGGGGATAAAGAAAGAGGTAAAAATGATGAGTTATAAGGAAGAGATGTGAATGTTAATTGAATTTATGATGCTATGGCTTTGATGAATGATTAAATAATGATTATGAATATGAAATGGCTTATGAATGATGATATCTGAGATACGAGTTTTCTTGGGTAACAGAACCGTGGCTTGCCACCACGTGTTCCAGGTTGAAATTCGATACTCTGTTGACCCTACGTCATAAGGGTGTCCGGGCACGTATAAATTCCCGGGTATGGATATCCCCCATTGAGTGATATATAAATGAATGTTTGAATGATGAATGAATGTGAAATCTATGCATAGACTCATGGGGATGCGCAACGGAGGACAGTCTAAGGTTTTCGGACTTGTCGGGTTGGCTGGATAACCGATAGATGAGCCTTATCAGCCATAAGATAGGCATACATCATGTGTATTTGTTTGTTTTGTATGCTATGCATTATTTGGGATTGCCTAACTGAATATTTATCATGCTACTTGTTATATTTGTTACTTGCACTATTTGTTTTCTACTTGTGCGTGAAGTTGTTTGGTTGCTTGTCTCTGCTGAATTACGGATGATGGAGGAGTGGAAGAAGGGTGGATTGGTTAGGTGTTAATGTTAGGTTTTGAAGTAAGTTTTGGATTCTTAGGTCACCTACCCCTTTTATGGCTTCTGTTTAGAGTTTAAGTTTTATAACTGCATGTTGGAGTTCTAGGATTGCCTTTGGCATTCCCAGGACCTTATATATTATATGCGTGGCACCTTTACCATGCTGAGAACCTCCGGTTCTCACTCCATACTGTGTTGTTGTTTTCAGATGCAGGTCGAGAAGCACCTCGCTAGGCGTTTGGATCCCTGAAGCGGAATAGTCCCTGGGTTATTTTGGGTTTTTAGTTTGTATATATATGTACATATTAGCTTTCTCTCCAAGAAACTTGATTATTTTGTTCCTCATAGAGGTTGAAGAAGAGTTAGGGCTTTATTTCTATATTTTGAGTATTCTGGGATACTTGTATATATATGTAAATATTCTCCGGCTAGCTTTGGCTTGGCAGGCTGAGTCAGGAGCTAGTTATATTGTATTTCTTGGCTCTCTATTCACTCTTTAGCTTACTTGTATCTATGATCTTGAGGTTTCTTCACACACAAGTTATTCCGTCTCTGGAGCGTTGCGCTTTTTATTTCGCGATTTTGTTTTACCCATTTTTCAAGGCTCCTAGTTTATTATATTCTTTCTGCTATTACACGTATGCATTTTATTTTAGAGGTCGTAGCGCCTCGCCACCTCTGTTTTACATCCTAGGTGTAGAGCTCTGTGTGGTAGAGTGTTACATGATTAACCTATGAAGAGAGTCAACTGCACTATACTCATATACTCATAGCCTCTTGGTTGGATAATGGTGACAAGGTGAACCGAGCTTTGCATACTAATCCACCTAGTTATCACAACAAAAGAAAGAAGTGATCATCATCAATCAATGATGACAATGGCGGATGCAACTGCAAAAAGAGTGAATGCATGAAGCTCTATTGTGAATACTTCTGTGCTAAAAATTTATGCAACAAGGATTCTTATACTTGCCAAGATTGCCAGAATAACGTAGAGCATAAGGAGCATGTGAATGAGACAAAGAAGGAAATAGAGTTGCTTGATCCACACACCTTTAAACCCAAGATTGTTGTTGACAACGTGGCCAGATACAGAAAAGGTTGCAACTGCAGTAAGTTAAAGTGCAAGAATAACTATTATGGTTGCTTCAGTTTTGGAGTTGGTTGCTCTCCTCTATGTTATTGTCTAAGTTGCAAAAATGAGTATGGAACCAAAGACTCCTCTCTTATCCTAGAGGTACAAAAACCTTCTAATGAGAATAATGGTTGCACTCTTGTCCCAAAGGAACAAGAACCAGTTAATGAGAACAACAACAGCAAGAACGAGCCGAAAAGAATGGATAATGGATCATCTTCTCAATCTCATCATCCAGTTGTCGACTACGGGGATTTCTTTACTTAGGTTTGTACTGCTAATCAACTCGGTTGGTCATAGTCATCAGAAAAAAAAAACAAATGAAGATTAAGTTATCACTGGCTAATATTTCACCAGGATTTTTTCTGGAATAAAATAAAAAAATAATTTTCATAGAAAAATTATTCTGGAATTATATCTCGAAATCCAATTATTTTTAGTGGGGCAAGTTTGTTGTGTGACACATGCATGCAAGGAAGAATGGTGTAGTAAGTATAGTACTCTCCAACACTAAGAACAAAACAGTTGTGAAGCTGAAGTATTTGAAGTTTGCCAAGGAGATGGTGAACTTATCCCCACCCAAAAAAATTCAATTCCGGGATATAATCCAAAATAATTTTTCTGTGAAAATATTTTTTTATTTTATTCTAAAAAAACAAATTCTATTTCACCAAACTTAAATCTTAGATATTAAATTTTTAATCCTAAATGATGAGGTTTAAATCTTAAATCCTATACTAAAATAAAGTGTTATCCAAGATATTATTAATATTGATAAAAAAATATTAATTTCTGTATTTATTCAAAAAAATAAAACAAAATATATTATTATTATTAGGGTTTTAAGAATCGTATATTCATAATAGATGTATTACGAATCTAAAATTATGGTAGTTTGGTACGTAACTAGTATTTTTGCTATATTGCTATTAGGGTTTTAAGAATATTTTTTTCCTAAACTATCTAGTACCTATTTGTATATTAACCTATATACCTATCTATATTTCATTATATTAGGTAGTGGTTATACTACTAATTTTGTTGCTCTTTTATTGTCCTTGGAATAAAATGTATATAGGTGCAACTTTGTTATAATTCATCATATGTGGATATGAATATAAAGGAAGAGGAGGAGAATTATTATTCATGAATTTACAACAGTAATGTGAATAATATCAATTTGCCAATTATCCTGTCAAATCAAGTTATGCATGTCCCAACACAAGGATCTCTATTGTTTCTACTTATTCTGATAGTGTTATTGAAAATCGTATTCTGCACCTCATTATCAGCTTTAAATCCCATTGCATATTTTCAGCACCTCAAATAATACTGAACAGCAAAATACCAACGTGTTTGAGGATCTTGATTGGCAGTGACAATAATCTTTTCGGGACACTCCTAGCTTATATAATGATAATAATAATTTTGTTGAGTTACACTCACCAGTTGGTAGCTTCATGTTAATAGAGCCAATAATGCAGAATAATCAGCAATATCAACCTAATCAGAGTTATGATTTTCATAAAAAAAATGCAGAAAACATTCATCATCCTCATCTTAATGGCCATGGTTCATCTTCTACGAATGGTTTTTATGCAAACTTTCCACCATAGGATGCTTTAGTATGTTTGAAATTCATGGCTATTGCTACGGAATACAAATAAAATTTATGAACATTTTGAAGTATCCACGTCCAATATTTTTGTTTTAGTTTTTATACAAATTTAACCATTATAAAATGAATTTTGATTTTATTTTATATTATTATCTAGTTATATTTATTTCAATGTTAATAGTAGAATGATGGTTATAGTATAATAATTAATCTCATAAAATTGAGTTATTAGGTATTATAATGAGTGATGAGGAGTTAATATTCTCTTTGTAACATCTTTTTTAGAATATGAGAGAATATTTAATCATCAAACTAATTCATTAAGACTTCTCATATTCTTGAACCTGATTTTTTATATTGACCTTATAGAAATATTCCAAATCATAACAATTAACTATTTTGTTTTTAGTATTTTATGTATTTCACGTTATACTAAGTGTTGAGACATGGTCTGATGATCTAATATCAAGTGAGTTATGCCTATTCTAGATTTCTAGTGCTTCCTACTTGTATTTAATAGGTTAACTTACTTTTTGGTCCTTTAGCTGAAAAGGTGATCATGGATAAGGACAAGGACACACCTTTAGTTATGTATATGTTTGCCATTTGTATGTTATTATCATGTGTTGGAAGCAGCACAGACCCTGTTGACACATATTGTCCAACTGAATTCCCATTATATAGTAGCAACATCACATTTGACAATAACCTAAAGCTTTTTTTGGGGTTGCCGCCCTCCAACACGGCTTCCAAGAATGACTTCTACAACACATCCATGGGATATGGGCAAGACAAGGTGTACGGACAAGCACTGTGCAGAGGAGACATCACCAACTCCACAGTCTACAAAGAATTCATTCAGAAAGCAAGCCAAGATTTAACAAAGATGTGTAACAGTGAAGATGCAATCATATGGAATGAGCTTTGCCAAGTACGCTACTCTTTTCAGATGTTCTTCGCGAGTATGACTTACACCAAAAAGTATCCCAACCATAATCTTAAGGAGAAGAATATCTCTCACCCTTCCGAATTTGATCAAGTCTTGGCATATATGATGAACAACCTCTCACAAGAAGCAGCTTTTGTTCCTGCCAACAACATGTTTGTAGCAGGGGAGATTCAATATTCTGGTTCTGATGGTATCATGAACAAGAAGCTTTATGGACTAGTCTAGTGTACCAAGGATATCTCTCAAGCAGACTGCGCCACTTGCTTGAGTTCTGCCTTAACAGAACTTACTCAATGCTACTCCTTCCGAGAAGGCTGTATCATTCTTAGTCAGACTTGCAATGTGAGGTTTGAATCATACATGTTCTTCAATCATTCATCAGAAAAAATGCTCCTCTTTCACTCTTAGTATTAGCAGTTACTATTTTGCTGTGTACTGCTTGCCTGCTCTGAAAAAGGGACACAGAGAAAGGTGAAACTTATGTAACTGAAATTCATTAATCATTGCAAAACAAAGAATTGCAAGCCTAAGCTCTCTTTTCCTTATAGATGAACAAAAGATCGAAAGGACGCTACTACAATAGTTGACAAGCTCCAAGAGCGTAGCAGTTACACAGGAAGGTGACATGATTAGCTCTGATGAACTGTTGCTCATGAACTTAGCAACCATTAAGGATGCCACTCATGACTTCTCTGATACAAATAAACTAGGACAAGGAGGATTTAGTGCAGTGTACAAGGTGACTCGTTTTAGCCTCTGTAGAATGTTGTAATTTTGGTATCCATATTATACGATGTTCTACCAAATGGCAGTGAAGTTGCAGTTAAAAGGTTATCAAGAAAGTCTTAGCAAGGCATAGAAGAATTAAAAAATGAGGTCATACTCAATTGCCAAGTTTCAGCACAAGAATCTAGTGAGGCTATTGGGGTGTGGCTTAAAGGGGGATGAAAAGCTTCTCATATATGAATTCATGTCAAACAAAAGCCTTGATCAATTTATCTTTGGTTAGTTCATGTTTTTCACTTTTTTCCATTAACCTTCCAAATGTATCTTTGCTTCATTTTATTTTACATTTTTTTGAAAACTGCTTCATTTTAATTTTTTACATCAACATGGTATTTAGTTGACTTGTTCTATTTAATATAGAGATGAGAAAATCTAATTCCTTGGTTGCTTTGATAGAGAAAAATTTTGGAACCATTGGTGAAAATTTGTCTTGTTATATTGCATTGATCATGTATATATCTATAATTATTTACATTTTATCAATTTAAAACTTACTTTCCCATATCATAGAAGAAAAATATGCATTATCTAAGGCTGTTAGTGATGAAAAAATTTTAGTTCAGTTTTATGGAAATCATTCCAGGTATTGTAGCATATTTAATTAGTAAAATTAACAAGTAACTGAATTTTTCACTAAGTATATTATTAACCCTCCCATGAAAAAATTATGCATGACCAGTTATTGACCATCATTTTTCGATATGCGGATGAGTTATTCAAAGACATGACCATTACCAACATTTTGAGAAAGAAGAGAAAACTAATTAACTAAATCTTCATTCATGTATTCAAGAAATCAATTAATCAACTTCATTACTAAAGGCCAAAGGGAAGGAGCCTCCCTTTTCCTAAGATCCTTTTCAATTCCAACCACAAGGGATGAGAGTATTTCTGAAAATGAAAGTCTTCCGCACCACTCATTTATCTCCTCCATTAAGAAAAGCCCCATGGACTACTTGGGCTCCATCAATTCAGGTCAAAACTCCAAAGACAAAAAGAAAGAAAAACAAAAGCTTACAAAGTAAGATGGATGGGAGAGCGCCAATGAGCCTTGGCTCTAATGGCATTTCTCCTCCTCCCCACCTCAAAGGTCTAGGGTTCAAACCCTAGAGAATGCAATTGAGGAAAAATGTGACAAAATGTGTGAGGAGTGTATGGGTGTGTTGTGTACCTAGGATTGGGAGTTGTCCAATCCATTGGGGTACCTAAAATTGGGAGTTGTCCAATCCACCAACAAAAAAAAAAGATGGATGGGAGAGCTATATTTGACTTGTGAGATGAAATGGAAAAAGAAAGCCACATATTTTATTTGTAATTTTGTTGGGGGCAAAAGAAAAAAAATACTAATTATAAAGTTCAATGTTAAAAAGAAAAATAGTGTAACACCGTAACTTTTAACATCTCATGATCGTACTAATAGCTCAAGCGTTACTTACCTCTAAACTTTTTTATTTTATACTATTTTTATTTAATATTGAACCTTCACGAATACAAAACGAAACTTTCACTAAAAAAATGAAGAGTCGATACTTTAAATCATTTAATCACAAAATTATATATATCCACGTAGCATTATATACATAGACTTACTCAAAGATCCTAAAATACAATTTCCATCCTTCTAAAAACCAAAACAGTAAATGACGAGGGTAAAATAAAATCTAACAACTCAACTTGTAAACAGAATCTTCTATGTTCTTATAATTCCGCACTAATCCTTCGCACCTGTAGCTGAAAAGGGTGGAAATAGGGGGTAAGAATTGGGGAGTTCTTAGTAGGGTCGAGGTTAGAAGTTAAGTTCATTTTATATATACTTAGTCAGCAATAACAGTCAATAAGGCATAATTCAATTAACAATTATAGAACACATAATTCAAACATCCATTTAGCACACCCACAATCATAGAAAACACACTCACAAACAAATATGCGCAAACAAGTATGATGCATGTCTATTCCTATCACAGGTAATGAGCTCATTTGTCGGTTTCGACCCACACCCGATGCAATCCGACTCGCAAGTCAGATAAGGCATTGCAGCGGCATAACCCCTGCAAGTTTCTACTTCTTGCAGGTGCTGATTCTCCAGCTGAAGTATGCAGAACATGACCTCTGCAAGTACTTGTAGGCGCTGATTCTCCAGCTGAAGTATGTGCCCCTTTCTCCTGGAAGCCATTCCATACACACGGGCATCCCCGTACAGTCATTCACAAACAAAGCCCACGGCTTAACATTTTCACATCAGCACCATAACTATATACTTTTTGTCACCCTCTCGTGACCTTTCAATCATTCTGATAACCACACGTGTTGATTTATCTTCTCTTTTTCTTTTAAAACTAAAACCACATCTTTATGACATTCTCCAAAACCTTTAAAATAATTAACAATCCAACCGCTTTCAAAATCAAACCGACTCCAGCAGCAAAAATCATGTCTTTAATAATTCAAAATCAGTTAATATAATTCTTAAAACTTTTGAAAATTCCATTTTTACTCCCAAAATAATCAAAACACCCCAGCTAGTTGTCCATACATAACTGAATCAAAATCTCAAGCAAACAATAATAATTCAATAATAATTCAACATAAATTCATTCAAATTCAAGCAATAATCAATCAAATTAACATTCACTTATCAAACTCACATTTAATTATTATAAAGTTACCAAACCCTACCTCCGTACGAAATCAAAATATTGGAAGCTTTGGAAAAGCTTTCTGATCGAGCTGCCAAAAAAGAAAACGTCAGAAATTGTCTGTGCCTCCTAGAACTCTAATTGGCCGAATTTAAAGAAAAGAAGAGCTACGTCATCGTCAACTTTCACCGAACAAAAGTGATGCCAACATGTAGAAAAAAAAGATACGAACACTTTTATCAGATTAAATTTTTTATTGGAGCTACAGATCTCAAGAAATTAAAGCTAGAAGTTCGGTGGGGTTTATGATTTTCTTCATGCAGCTTCGGTCTCTCACTCTCACCGTTAGTGAAAGTAAAAAATGGAACCAAAGGAAGCTGGGTGATGATGATTAAATGTGATATTAGATTAGGTGTCTTAGTTTTTCAAATATATACACATGTGTATATTCCTTCATGCCACTATGTCAATACCAACAAATCTAAATAAACACCACTCAATCTCAACCATATTATTACATTATCATAATCATAAATCCTTTATCCATCATCATTATACTAGCATATATATATATATATTTAACCCACATTATCAATTACTCAACACATGTTCACATCAATTTATCCATCAATACCATAAAGACTAATCATTTAACACAATTAATCATTTTAACTTATCTTATAGTTTTTTAGCCTAAATTTTTACAAAACCTTATATATTAAACACGTGAAACCTAAACCATACCTTAGCCGATTTCTGCGTATTTATACAAGATAACCCACAAGGCAAAGTTATAAGCGTCAACCACCAAAAAAATCCAGCAACTAGAACTCACTCCAAGCTTCCAATTAAACTCCCAACATATCTAATTGCTTCATTTCACATATTACATGTAATACCCGGTCTAACCGAAATTAATTAAATAATAAGTTAAATAAGAGCGAATATGGTTGGAAGATTTGGCAATTGGAATTTGATAATTCAAATATGATATTTGGATTCAGTGAATTTTTCCGAGTCAGAAAACATAGTTTTCTGCGTAAAAGCGCGCAGTGGAATTTTGACCGGCAGTACCGGCTGAGATCTGTCTGGTACTACAGCTGAGGAAATTGATTATGGGTAAATAATATTAATAAATGAGGAACTATAATTAGGGAAGGTAGAAATATTTAAAGTGCAATTTAGAGCGCTAATCTTAAAGGTTTTGGCTCAAAATTGGATATATGCTTGAGGAATGATTAAGGTTGATTTGTGGGTGAAGCCACGTGATAGTGAGTACGATATTGATTATGTATAATGATGGTTGATTGGAAATAGTGTTGTTGAAATTTGGCATGAGAAAGAGTATATGATATGTAAATGTGTTTGAGTTTGAGAAAGTGTCAACGTGCGAGTTGAGGAGGCTTGATGTTGATTTTGGTATATTTTGATTGATTTCAAAGAAAAGGCTGAAATTGGCATGTTTTGATTGATTTTGAAAAGCGTTGAAAATGGCTTGTTTTGAAAATGGCACTTTGTGGTTTTGTATGGAAACATGGTTTTGAGGCATACTTTGACGGGACATAACCTGGACTACGGATCTCTGTTTTCTGCCAAATCTGTTTAGAAATGAAATTGGATCCGGGATGTCCATGCCGTTCGAAGGACGGGTGAAAAACGATTTAAAATGAGAGAGTTATGTCCGTCGGAATATTGGGGGTTGAATCTGTAAATTCTGCAGCTTTTAACTTAGAAATTTTTTAGCAGAACGACCCTACGCACGTAGGCGCACCTGGCGCGTGCGCGCCGTTCTTCCAGAAAGCACCATCCACGCGTGCGTGTGGTGTGCGCGGGCGCGTCGATGCGCTGTACCAAATGCCCAGCTATTTTCCAGAGAGTTGTGCCAGGGTCGTGCCAGTTTTGTGCCTGGGCGCAAGAGCACCCACGCGTACGCGTGGCTGACGCTTGCGCGTCGTTTGGATATTTTTCAACCCGCGCGTTCGCGCGTATGACGCTTGCGCGTCGATGAGTTTTTGGCCATCCACGCGTGTTGATGACATGATTTGAGATTTAATAGGGTGAGTTGATGAGACGATAAAAGTAAGGAATGAGACTATTGGTCGGCGTTGGACAAATGACGGAGAACCTCGAATATAGAGAAATCAGAGCGCGGCAACGAAAGCGCGCAGAATAAAAGGACCTTGGGACTGTTATGCGTTGGATATAGAGGCAGACTACGCTCGCGTACTCGCAGTGATGGATGGAATTTTCGAGGGCAAAAATTTCTGTTAGGGGGGTAGAATGTAATACCCGGTCTAACCGAAATTAATTAAATAATAAGTTAAATAAGAGCGAATATGGTTGGAAGATTTGGCAATTGGAATTTGATAATTCAAATATGATATTTGGATTCAGTGAATTTTTCCGAGTCGGAAAACATAGTTTTCTGCGTAAAAGCGCGCAGTGGAATTTTGACCGGCAGTACCGGCTGAGATCTGTCTGGTACTACAGCTGAGAAAATTGATTATGGGTAAATAATATTAATAAATGAGGAACTATAATTAGGGAAGGTAGAAATATTTAAAGTGCAATTTAGAGCGCTAATCTTAAAGGTTTTGGCCCAAAATTGGGCCAATGGGCAAAAATAAGTGAACCGGGCCTAAGTGGGCCCAAGACCCAACATATGTAAACATTAGTTATGAGCATTTCAGCTCATTTTGTCCTAAAGAAGGGGTGTTGGGCGCTGAAATTGGGAAGAGAGAAGAGAAGAGAGAAAACCTAACTCTCTTTGATCTTCAAACTACCATAACTTGAGCAACGGAGCTCCGATTGACGAGCCGTTTGCGGCCACGCGTCGCTCTTCTCATCCTCTACAATTCTATCTAAGTTTTGTGGTGAGTCTTCCATTCATCTCTGCCCAGTTTTCGAAATTCCCTATATTTATATATTAAAAATCCACCTGATGAAAAACGATTTAAAATGAGAGAGTTATGTCCGTCGGAAGATTGGGGGTTGAATTTGTAAATTCTGCAGCTTTTAACTTACAAAATTTTTAGCAGAACGACCCTACGCACGTAGGCGCACCTGGCGCGTGTGCGCCGTTCTTCCAGAAAGCACCATCCACGCGTGCGTGTGGTGTGCGCGGGCGCGTCGATGCGCTGTACCAAATGCCCAGCTATTTTCATATATCTATCTGTTATCTATCTCTTAATCTCCTCTATGCCTTGTCCGTATATCGTTTTCGACTTCACGGTTTATCTTTTGTTGTCGAAACGTGAGTGATACGTCTTCGCGATTTTATTTCTACTCTTTTCAGGCTTCTCGATAAATACTCTTTTCGAAATTACCTATATTTATATATTAAAAATCCACCTGAGAGTCGTACCACCGTAATATCATTGACTTATGACTCGAGCATAAGGATTTGAATATTAGGGTGTTACATTACATGCACCTAACATAATTATCACAAGCATATTCCCAAAATTCAATGTCCAAAACACCAAATTAATGAATTAATTAGAGTTCTAGGATTCTCACCTTACCAACAGAAAATTGGGACAAGACCCAGCAAGTCCACCAAGTTAATTTGATCCTATACACCGAAATTGAACAATTTTCAACATAATTGCTCATAGATTTTCTAAACTGAAACTGAGAAAATCGAGGAAGGAAATGTGGATTCCTTACCTTACAATGTACCGGGCTTTGTAGAGCTTGACGCTGCGGTCACGTGGCTGCAAATAGATTGTCAATCAGCACTCCGAATCAAAAGTTATGGCAATTTGATTAGCAAGTGAGGGTTTGGTGTTTTGGAATTGTTCTTCCTTCTCCCATGGCTGCTTTCTGCGTTTTTCAGCATACAAAATGAAGAGAGAGGGATCTGAGCTCACTTTATTAAGTGAGTGGGTTGGGCTCACGGGCCCGATTTAGGTTCAGTTTGACTGGTTCGATCCGTTTGGTTTAATTTTAGGCCAAATCCTTTAAAATTAATGTCAAAATTTTCGTTTTGAAGAGCTCTATCTTATTTTAATATAAAATTCACATTTTTAATTTTTTTAATTAAAATTCGATTTATTGACTAATTATTTACTAATTTTAGTGGGATTTACAAATCACATTGATCTTTTAATGGCTTTTTATACTTACTCGCTCGAATTATATATATCTTCGGATTTATCTATCTTTGGGAAGATAATCCTATTATCTTTTGTATTTATCTTTTTTCCTAAGATAATCCTATCATAAACTTATTTAAATTGCTATATGAAAAATCAGTTTAATTTAGTTTCTAGAATATTTGAAATGGTTTGATGCAATTTTATTTCAATTTATAAAAAAAAAACTATGAATACCCATATAATTAAAAATCGATTTATTGTATGTTTTTTAAAAGATTTTTTAACCATTTATTATTTCTTACTTAATTATAGAGTTCATAAATCGTAATATTCAAAGCTAATTTTTTTAGTTGTGACATATAGATAAAGGCAAGTTAAACATTAAAGAAATAATATATAAATAAATAAAGAAAAACAATATATAGATAACCTAATTTCTTATTTCAACATTTTTTTTTTGGAAAAAAACACTAATAATTAAATTTATATTTTGAAAATTAAAATTTAATGCGCTGGAATTTGAAGCTGATAATGAGCTTCAGGAATACAGTTTTTTAACAACACTATCAAAATAACTAAAAACAACAATAGATCCTTGTATTGGGACATGCATGGCTTGATTTGATGGGATAATTGGCAAATTGATATTATTCACATTGCTGTTGTAAATCCGTGAATAATAATTCTCCTCCTCTTCCTTCATATTCATATTCACATATGATGAATTGCAACAAAGCTGCACCTATATATACATTTGATTACAAATAGGTACTAGATAGTTTTGGAAAAAAATATTCTTAAAATTCTAACAGCAATATAACAAAAATACTATTTACGTACCAAATTACCATAATTTTAGATTCGTAATATATAATAAAGCTATTATGAACGTAAGATTCTTAAAACCCTAATAATAATAATAATAATAATAATATTTTGTTTTATTTTTTTAAATAAATACAAAAATTAATATTTTTTTATCAATATTAATAATATCTAGGATAACACTTTATTTTAATATAGGATTTTAGATTTAAACCTCATAATTTACGATTTAAAATTTAATATTTAAGATTTAATGTTGATGAAATAAGATTTTTGTTTTTGAAATAAAATAAAAAAATATTTTCACAGAAAAATCATTTTGAATTATATCCCGGAATCTAATTTTTTTTTAGGGCAAGTTAGTCATCTCCTTGGCGAACTTCAAATACTTCAGCTTCACAACCGTTTTGTTCTTAATGTTGGGGAGCACTATTCCTACTATACCATTGTTCTCTGCATGCATGTGTCACACATGACGAACTTGCCTCCACTAAAAAAAAGACTAATTGAATTCTGAGATATAATTCTAGAATAATTTTTCTGTGAAAGTCATTTTTTTATTTTATCCCAAAAAACAAATTCTATTTCATCAAAAAAACTATGAATACCCATATAATTAAATATCGATTTTTTATATATTTTTTAAAAGATTTTTAACCATTTATTATCTCTTACTTTATTAGATTTTTTAACCATTTATTATTTCTTACTTAATTATAGAGTTCATAAATCGTAATATTCAAAGCTAATTTTTTTAGTTGTGACATATAGATAAAGGCAAGTTAAACATTAAAGAAATAATATATAAAGAAATAATATATAAACAACAATAGATCCTTGTGTTGGGAGTTGGGACACGCATAACTTGATTTGATGGGATAATTAGAAAATTAATATTATTCACATTGCTGTTGTAAATCCATGAATAATAATTCTCTTCCTCTTCATTCATATTCATATCCACATATGATGAATTACAACAAAACTGCACCTATATACATTTATTCTAAGGATAATAAAAGAACATGATGAATTATAACAAAGTTGCACCTATATACATTTTATTCCAAGGACAATAAAAGAGCAACAAAATTAGTAGTATAACCACTACCTAATATAATGAAATATAGATAGGTATATAGGTTAATATACAAATAGGTACTAGATAGTTTAGGAAAAAAATATTCTTAAAACCCTAATAGCAATATAGCAAAAATACTAGTTACGTACCAAACTACCATAATTTTAGATTCGTAATACATCTATTATGAATATACGATTCTTAAAACCCTAATAATAATAATATATTTTGTTTTATTTTTTTGAATAAATACAGAAATTAATATTTTTTTATCAATATTAATAATATCTTGGATAACACTTTATTTTAGTATAGGATTTAAGATTTAAACATCATAATTTAGGATTTAAAATTTAATATTTAAAATTTAATGTTGGTGAAATAGGATTTATTTTTTGGAATAAAATAAAAAAATATTTTTAAACAAAAATAATTTTGGATTATATCTCGGAATCAATTTTTTTTTTCGGGTGAGGGCAAGTTTGCCATCTCACTTCAAATACTTCAGCTTCACAACTGTTTCATTTAGTGTTGGAGAACATCATTCCTACTATTCCATTACTCCCTGCATGCATGTGTCACACACGACAAATTTGCCCCCACTAAAAAAAATTAGATTCTGAGATATAATCCCAGAATGATTTTTCTGTGGAAATCATTTTTTTATTTTATTTCAGAAAAAAATCCTAGTAAAATATTAGTCATTGATAACTTAATCTTCTTTCGTTTTTTTTTATGACTATGACTAACCGAGTTGAGTAGCAGTACAAACTTCAGTAAAGAAATTTCCGTAGCCGACAACTGGATGACGAGATTGAGATGATCCACTATCCATTCTTTTCGGCTTGTTCTTGCCGTCATTGTTCTCATTAACTGGCTCTTGTTCTTTTAGGACAAGAATACAGCCATTGTTCTCATTAGAAGGTTCTTGTTCCTTTGGGACAAGAGAGGAGTCTTTGGTTCCATACTCATTCCTGCAACTCAGACAACGACATAGAGGAGAGCAACTAACTCGAAAACTAAAGCAATCATAATACTTATTCTTGCACTCTGACTTGTTGCAGTTGCAACCTTTTCTGTATCTGGTCACGTTGTCAACAACAATCTTGGGTTCAAAAGCGTGTGCATCACGCGACTCTATTTCCCTCATTGTCTCATTCACGTGCTCTCTATGCTCTACGTTATTCTGGCAATCTTGGGAAGTACAAGAATCTTTGTTGTGTAAATTTTCAGCACGGAAGCATTCACAATAGAGCTTCATGCATTGACTCTTTTTGCACTTGCATCCGCCATTTCCATCATTGATGGATGATGATTACTTCTTTCTTTTGTTATGATCACTAGGAGGATTAGTATGCAAAACTCCGTTCATCTTGTCACCATTACCCAACCAAGAGGCCAGGAGCTTACGAGTACAGAGTAGTTAACCCACTTAACCCTCTTCCTAAGTTAATCACAATGATCTTTTAATAGCTTTTTATACTTACTCGCTCGAATTATATATATATATAT
>NC_029794.2:29987632-29992041 GCF_000816755.2 Arachis ipaensis | reverse complement strand
AGAATATTTAAAATAGTTTGATGCAATTTTAGTTCAATTTATAAAAAAAATATATAAATATCCATATAATTAAATATCGATTTTTTGTATGTTTTTTAAAAGATTGTTTCACCATTTATTATCTCTTACTTAATTATAGAGTCCATGGATCGTAATATTCAAAGCTTAATTTTTTTTAATTGTGACATATAGATAAAGACAAGTTAAACATTGAAGAAATAATATATAAACAAATAAAGAATACCAATATATAGATAACCTACTTTCTTATTTCAACATTTTTTTGGAAAAAAATACTAATAATTATATTTATATTTTGAAAATTAAAATTTAATCTGACTATTAAAATTTTAATTTAATTACCATAGACAAAAACATATTGCACACCAATATAATATTAAAGATCATATTCTACTCAACTTGGCTCAAAGAAAAAAAGAAGAAAAAAAAGAGAAAAAGAAACATGTTTTTCATGGAGAATTTATTGTTGAACTTAAGGTACCAAAAATTTAATGAGATAAATTGGCTAGATAAAGATTTAGGGTTTAATGGTGGTGGAGGGGGGAGGTTAAATATGATTAGGGGTGATAATACTGTTATAAGGATGTGTAATTGGGCACTTAAATATGAGAGGAGAATTCATGTATTCTTAGATCATCCAATTGATAAGCCAGTTGAGTTTGTTGACTTTGAGAAGGAGAATGATAATATCCCACCTGCATCTAAAGAAAAAAACACAACACCAGTTCAGAGGAGGTATATTCTAAGGCCAAATAAGACCCTAACCCCCTAAGAAACAAACAGTTAGTGTGAAACCCAACTCACAATCTAAATCCAAGCCACAATCCACACAAAAAACAGACTAAGAATCTAAGCCACAATCCACATCCAAAATGGATCTCACACCCAATCTACAACCCAAACCCATGCCATAACCCACACCAAAAAACAAACTTAAAATCTATGCCACAATCCAAACTCAAAATGGACTCCACACCTAATCTACAACCCAAATCCAAGTCACAACCTACACAAAAAAAGAGACCTGGAATCTAAGCCACAATCCACACTCAACTTAGACTCGACACCCAAGCTACAGGGTAATCCCAAACCACAATCCACACCTATCATAAATTCTACAACTAAAACAAAAACAAAGTCCACACCTAAAACAAATTCCAAACCTAAACAACAACCTATACCCAATGTACAACCCACACTAAACATACATGATGAGCGGATATTTTATACATTTTTTAGTACTATTTTCTGATTATTTTTTGTTATGTTTTGTTAAATTTTATTAACTTTTAGTAGGTTTTAGTGCAAAAATCACTTTTTGAATGCTACTTTGAGTTTTGGTATTTTTTCTATGTTTTTAGGTGATTTTTGGGTGATTCTGGCAAGTTTTGGAAAAGCCTGATTCAGAGACAGAGAAAGGACTGCAGATGCTGTCAGATTCTGACCTCTGTGCATTCAAATGAGGATATAATGAGCTACAGAGGTCCAAATGACGCACTCTCAATGGCATTGGAAATCTAACATCATGGGCTTTCCAGAAATGTATAATAGTTTATACTTATCTTTGGAAATGATGACCCAAAACGGGCTTTGAACACCCATCTGACCCCCTGCCTGGCGTTTGGACACCCCAGAAGGACCAAGATGGTGTTTGGACACCCAAAAGGGAGCAATCCTGGCGTCCAACGCCCTAAGATGAGTCTTGCACGTGTATTCATGCCAAGCCCAGCCCAAACACTCACCAAGTGGGCCCAAGAAGTGGATTTTCGCACCTTTAAGTCTAGTCTATCATATTTTTGTATTCTTTTCATTATTAGAATAGTATAAATAGAACAAAGATCACCCTTGTTAGATATCTTTTGGCTTATTCGACCCTTTCACTATTATTTTCTGTAAGTTATGAGCAATTAAACCTCCTAAGTTAGGGTTAGGAGCTCTGCTGATTCTCATGATTAATAATACTATTGTTTCTATTTCAATATGTCTGATTCTATTCTCTTATCCATTCTCGTTCTTCAATCACAATGAATTGAGGGTGAACCGTGACATTCATCCTTGTTCTACATGGATTTCGTGCGAGTCCTGACCTGGATAGCATTGAATTAAAGCTAGAGAACGCATTACGGATTCCAAGAGAGTACCTGGGCAACTTTGGATATGTAACATGAAATTCTGTTGACCGTGGGTTACTGAGGTCTCTGTGTCGCTAAGGCTAGAGTCAGAAAAGTAGCACTCTCTGATCCAGAAGATCCGACCTTGTCTGTAGCATTTTGAGTAGGATCGTGAAGGGGAGTGAATTGCTTAGAGCTTCATCTTCGACTGCAATGAGAAGCCATGAGTCAGCTTGATGAGAGGACATGAGTGACTCGGATATAGTGGACTGCTGTGGTTTAGAAGAGATTAACTTGATGAGAGAACATGAGTTAGTCACTTCTCTATTCTATTTAAGTAAGCTCATCGCTCTATCAAGGAAGTTAGGAGCCAGTCTGCCAAGCTTAAGAATAGATTGAGTGGATGGAAAACCAACCATCTTTCCTTGGCGGGTCGAATCACCCTTACTTAGTCAGTCATTACGGCCCTACCCACGTATACAATGCAAACGGTTAAGCTGCCAATATTGACTTGTGAAGAGATTGAAGCTCACAGTAGATCTTTTATCTGGGGTCTACAAATGAGAAGAAGAAGCCCCATCTTGTTAAGTAGGAGCGGGTTTGCCAACCAAAGGTTCGGCTGCCATTGAATGAATCATTCGTTATTGAAGTAGACAGTAAGAAAAGTTAATCCGAAAACAAATAGCATCTCCGAAGCCTTAACTGAATCTTTATCACTGTTTTCACATCAATCTAGTATTTCGTTCTTTATTATTTCGTTTATGCTTTCAAACAAACAACCATCTTTTCTAATCGCATGACTAAGATTTACAAGATAGTCATTGCTTGCTCAATCCAACAATCTCCATGGGATTCGACCCTCATTCACCTTAGGTAGTACTTGGATGACCCGGTGCACTTGCCGGTTCAGTTGTGCGTAGTTCAATTTCGCGCACCAAGTTTTTGGTACCGTTGTCGGGGATTGTTCGAGTTTGACAAACTACCGGACTATCTTGTTGCTTAGATTAGGTATTCCTTAAGGTTTATTTGCTCTTTTGTTTGTGTCTTTTGTTTTTTTTTTCAAAAAATTTTTCAAAACCATTTCTTTTTCTTTTGTAATCTTTGTCTTTTGAATGAGTCTTGTATCAATCTTTAAGTTTTGTGTTTCTTTTGTCTTCTTTTCTTGAGTTTTTCGAAAATTGTTCTTGAGTGTTTTTCATTGTGTTCGAATTATTCTTGGTAATCTTTCTTGTTTGATTTTAAAAATTTTAGGTTTGGTGTCTTTTAGTTGTTTCTCCTTTAATTTTCGAAAATTAGTGTCATTTGATCTTAAAATTTTTAAGTTTGGTATTTTCTTATTAGTAGAGTTTAAATTTTAAATTTCAAATCTTATCTTTTCAAATCTTTTTCAAATCTTTATCATATCTTTTTTTTTTAATCCTTCCTATCTTATCTTCTTTTAAAATTTTAAATTTTAAATTCTTGTCTTTCTTAATCTTTTTAAATCTTTATCTTATCTCTCTTTTTAAATTTTAAAAAACTTACTTATCTCATTTTCTTTTTAAATTTAAAACTTTTAAATTTCAAATCTTTACTTTCTTTTGAATTTGAATTTCAAAATCTTTGTTTGACTTTTTCTTTCTTTTATTTTCAAAAATCACTTCTCAAATCACATTTAATTTTCAAATCTTTTTAGTTAATTAGTTGTCTTAGCTTTTAATTTCCTTGTTATTTTTGAAAATCAATAAATAAATAAAATAAAAATAAAAATATTTTAATTCTAGTTTTCCTTTTTATTCTTAAAATTCGAAATATACCCCCCCTCTATTTTTGAATCCTATCTCTTCCTCTACCTCTATTCTTCTTATCTTCTCAAGACACCTCATTGGAAGTGCTCTATACTCTGACATAGAGACACCTACCTTTCCATTTCCTTATTTCTTGATTGTGTGTACAGGAACAGGAAGAGTTCACTATGGACCCAAATAGAAATGAACAGTTCAGAAGAACCTTCGGGTCCTATACGGTCCCCACTCCTGACTTCTGTGGAAGAAATATCGGTATACACCTGGTACGTGGAATCGTGATTACACTTTAATTATGTAAAATTCATTGCTCTTTCTTTCCCTGGCAATGGCGCCAAAAACATGATGCCAATACCATGGGTCCAGGGTTCTTAAGCACACTCTTTTTTTGCTTTGGACCTTGACTTTAACCGCTCAGTCTCAAGTTTTCACTTCACACCTACACGCCACAAGCACATGGTTAGGGACAGCTTGGTTTAGCCGCTTAGACCAA
>NC_029794.2:29985718-29987286 GCF_000816755.2 Arachis ipaensis | reverse complement strand
AGAGCCAACATATTTAACATTCTTAAACAACAACTTCAAAAGACATATGCACTGTTCAAGCATTCATTCAGAAAACAAGAAGCATTGTCACCACATCAATATAATCAAGCTAAGTTCAAGGATAAATTCAAAACTCATGTACTTGTTCTTTTGAATTAAAACATTTTTCATTTAAGAGAGGTGATGGATTCATAGGACATTCATATCTTTAAGACATAGTTACTAACTACTAATGATCATGTAATGAAGACACAAACATAGATAAGCACATAACATAGAAAACGAAAAACAGAAGAAATAAGAACAAGGAATGAATCCACCTTAGTGATGGTGGCGTTTCCTTCTTGAGGAACCAATGATGTTCTTGAGCTCTTCTATGTCTCTTCCTTGTCTTTGTTGCTCCTCCCTCATTGCTTTTTGATCTTTTCTAATTTCATGAAGGATGATGGAGTGCTCTTGATGTTCCACCCTTAATTGTCCCATGTTGGAACTTAATTCTCCTAGGGAGGTGTTGCTTTGCTCCCAATAGTTTTGTGGAGGAAAATGCATTTGAGGCATCTCCGGGATCTCATGGTGATGAGCTTCCTGCGCCTCTTGAGCTCCATGAATGGGCTCTCTTGCTTGCTCCATCTTTTTCTTAGTGATGGGCTTTGGAGATGAACCTTTCCATCTCCCATGACTCGGAGGTGGAAGCATTTGTCTTCCCTTTCCCCTTTTTAGAGGATTCTCCGGTCTTAGGTGCCATCAATGGTAATGGAAAAACAAAAAGCTTCTGCTTTTACCACACCAAACTTAGAATTTTGCTCGCCCTCGAGCAAGAGAAGAAAGAGTGGAAGAAGAAGAAGAAGAAAATATGGAGAAGAGGGGGGAGGTGTGTTTCGGCCAAGAAGAGTATAGAGGGGTGTGTTGTGTGAAAATGAAGAAGAATGGATGGCTATATATAGGGAATGGGGGGGTAAGTTTCAGCTATATAGGGTGGGTTTGGGTGGAAAATTGATTTTGAATTTTGAAGGTAGGTGGAGTGGATGGATGTGAGTGGTGAGGTGGTGATAGGGAAGAGAGATTGAGGTGATTGGTGAAGAGTTTTGGGGAAGAGTGTTTATGGGATTGTGTGAAAAGAGGGGTGAGAAGAAGTGAGTGGAGGTAGGTGGGGATCCTGTGGGGTCCACAGATCCTGAGGTGTTCAAGGATTTACAACCTTGCACCAAATTAGGCATGTAAAATGCTCTTGCACACAAATCTGGGCGTTCAGCGCCAGGTTGGTGCCCATTTTGGGCGTTCAACGCCCATTTGTTGCCCATTTCTGGCGTTGAACGCCAGAACCATGCTTGTTCTGGGCGTTCAGCGCCAGCTCTTTTCCAGGGTGCAATTCTGGCGTTCAGCGCCCAGATGCTGCCCATTTTGGGCGTTCAGCGCCCAGATACTGCCCATTTTGGGCGTTCAGCGNCAACACCAAACTTAGAGTTTGGATATGGGAGTTCAACACCAAACTTAGAGTTTGGTTGTGGCCTCCCAACACCAAACTTGGAGTTTGACTGTGGGGGCTCTGGTTGACTCTGTTTTGAGAA
>NC_029794.2:29974275-29985433 GCF_000816755.2 Arachis ipaensis | reverse complement strand
AGTTTCTCTATTACAGAGAGGGGCATGAGGTTTATTCCTGAACCAAGGTCACACAAGGCCTTAAAGATCATAGTGCCTATGGTGCAGGGTATTATGAACTTTCCAGTCTCTTCTGAGTTCTGAGGCAATGTCAGTTGATCCAGATCACTTAGCTCATTGGTGAACAAGGGAGGTTCATCTTCCCAAGTTTCAATACCAAATAATTTGGCATTCAACTTCATGATTGCACCAAGAAACTTGGCAGTTTGCTCTTCAGTAAGATCCTCATTCTCTTCAGAAGAGGAATACTCCTCAGAGCTCATGAATGGCATAAGGAGGTTCAATGGAATCTCTATGGTCTCTAGATGAGTCTCAGATTCCTTTGGTTCCTCAGAGGGAAACTCCTTATTGATCACTGGACGTCCCAGGAGGTCTTCCCCCTTGGGATTCACGTCCTCCTCTCCCTCTTTGGGTTCGTTTCTGTAGGTGTTTTCTTTAGGTGAATGGATCCACCTGCAGAAGTATCCAATGACATTTTAGCTAATTCAAACAGACCATCATAGAATATATCCAGGATGGTCCATTCTGAAAGCATGTCAGAAGGACACTTTTTGGTCAGTCCTTTGTATCTCTCCCAAGCTTCATAGAGGGATTTACCTTCTTTCTGTCTAAAGGTCTGAACATCCACTCTAAGCTTACTCAGCTTTTGAGGAGGAAGGAACTTGGCTAAGAAAGCCTTGACCAGCTTATCCCAAGAGTTCAGGCTATCCTTAGGTTGGGAGTCCAACCACACTCTAGCTCTGTCTCTTACAGCAAAAGGGAAAAGCATGAGCCTGTAGACTTCAGGATCTACTCCATTAGTCTTAATAGTATCACAGATCTGCAAAAATTCAGTTAAGAACTAAAAAGGATCTTCAGATGGAAGTTCATGAAACTTGCAGTTCTGCTGCATCAGAGAAACTAGCTGAGGTTTCAGCTCAAAATTGTTTGCTCCAATGGTAGGGATGGAGATGCTTCTTCCATGTAAATTGGAATTTGGTGCAGTAAAGTCACCAAGCATTCTCCTTGCATTATTATTATTTTCGGCTGCCATCTCCTCTCCTGTTCAAAAATTTCTGAAAGGTGCTTGCTGGATTGTTGTAATTTAGCTTCTCTTAATTTTCTCTTCAGAGTCCTTTCAGGTTCTGGATCTGCTTCAACAAGAATGTTCTTGTCCTTGCTCCTGCTCATATGACAAAGAAGAGGGCACAAAAAAATAATAATAATAACAGGGATCCTTTATACCACAGTATAGAGGTCCTTATGTAAGTGGAAGAAAGGAAGGTGACAAAGAATGTAATGTAAGGAAGGAAACACAAGGGTGAGGAGAGCAGAGATGTGAGATGAGGAGATGTTAGTAGATGAATAAATAATTAGAATGAGATGAGAGAGGGAGAATTTCGAAAATAATTTTTGAAAAAAGAGTTAGTGATTTTCGAAAATGATTTTTGAAAAAGGTTAGTAATTTTTCGAAAATTAAAATAAAAAATTAAAATAATTAGTTAATTAAAAAGAAATTTTGAAAAAGAGGGAGTTATTTTCGAAAATTAGAGAGAGAGAGTTAGTTAGGTGGTTTTGAAAAAGATAAAAAACAGACAAAAAGTTAGTTAGTTAGTTGAAACAAATTTTGAAAATCAATTTTGAAAAGATAAGAAGATAAGAAGTTAGAAAAGATATTTTGAAATCAAATTTTTTAAAAAGATAAGATGAGAAGATATTTTTGAAAAGATATGATTGAAATTAGTTTTGAAAAAGATTTGATTTTTAAAATCACAATTAATGACTTGATTCATAAGAAATCACAAGATATGATTCTAGAACTTTAAAGTTTGAGTCTTTCTTAACAAGTAAGTAACAAACTTGAAATTTTTGAATCAAAACATTAATTGGTGATGTTATTTTCGAAAATTATGTGATAAAGATAAGAAAAAGATTTTTGAAAAACATTTTTATAATTTTCGAAAATAACTAAGAAAAATGAAAAAGATTTGATTTTTGAAAAAGATTTTGAAAAAGATGAGATTTTTAAATTGAAAATTTGAATTGACTCATAAAAACAACTAGATTTTTAAAAATTTTTGAAACAGTCAACTCAAATTTTCGAATTTATGAGAGAAAAGAGGGAAAGATATTTTTTTATTTTTGAATTTTTAATGATGAGTGAGAGAAACATGAAAATGATGCAATGCATGAGAATTTTAGATCAAAACATGAATGTATGCAAGAATGCTATGAATGTCAAGATGAACACCAAGAACACTTTGAATGTCAAGATGAACACCAAGAACATATTTTTGAAAAATTTTTAATGCAAGAAAAACATGCAAGACACCAAACTTAGAATTCTTTAATGCTTAGACACTAAGAATTCAAGAATGCATATGAAAAACAAGAAAAGACACAAAACATGCAAATGCAAAGATCAAACAAGAAGACTTACCAAGAACAACTTGAAGATCATGAAGAACACTATGAATGCATGGGAATTTTCGAAAAATGCAAGATGAGTATGCAATTGACACCAAACTTAAAATCTGACTCAAGACTCAAACAAGAAACACAAAATATTTTTGATTTTTATGATTTTATGATTTTTTTGTATTTTCTTTTAATTTTTTTCGAAAATCATTTTGAAAAAAGAAAAATAAGGATTCCAAAATTTTTAATATGAATTCCAGGAATCTTATGCTCTTTAGCCTAAAGCTCCAATCAAAAGGGTCAGGCATGGCTTAAGAGCCAGCCAAGCTTTAGTATGTAACTCAGACATGACACGCCTGACATGCCCTACACAGAAGAATTAGACATGGCTTTACAGCCAGCCAGATTTCCACATGCTTCATGAAACACTAGAATTCATTCTTAAAAATTCTGAAGAAAAATATATTTTTGAAAACATTTTTATTTTCAAATTTTTTCGAAAACAAAGGAGAAATTTTTGAAAGATTTTTGAAAATTTTTTGAAAATAAAACAAAAAGAAAATTACCTAATCTGAGCAACAAGATGAACCGTCAGTTGTCCAAACTCAAACAATCCCGGCAACGGCGCCAAAAACTTGGTACGCGAAATCGTGATTACACTTTAATTATGTAAAATTCATTGCTCTTTCTTTCCCTGGCAATGGCGCCAAAAACATGATGCCAATACCATGGTTCACAACTCCGTGTAACTGACCAGCAAGTGCACTGGGTCGTCCAAGTAATACCTTACGTGAGTAAGGGTCGATCCCACAGAGATTGTTGATATGAAGCAAGCTATGGTCACCTTGTAAATCTCAGTCAGGCAGATATAAAATAGTAATGGGGTTTTCGAAAATACGTAATAAAAGAAGGATAGAAATACTTATGTAAGTCAGTGGTGAGAATTTCAGATAAGCGTATGGAGATGCATTCGTTCCTCTGAACCTCTGCTTTCCTGCTGTCTTCATCCAATTAGTCTTACTCCTTTCCATGGCAAGCTTTATGTAATGCATCACCATTGTCAATGGCTACTTTCGGTCTTCTCTCGGGAAAATGATCCAAATGCCCTATCACGGCACGACTAATCGTCTGGAGGCATCGCCTTTGTCAATGGTTACATCCTATCCTCTCAGTGAAAATGGTCAACGCACCCTGTCACGGCATGGCTATTCATCTGTCGGTTCTCGATCATGCTAGAATAGGATTTACTATCCTTTTACGTCTGTCACTACGCCCAGCAATCGCGAGTTTGAAGCTCGTCACAGTCATTCAATCCCTGAATCCTACTCGGAATACCACAGACAAGGTTTAGACCTTCCGGATCCTCATGAATGGCCATCCATGGGTTCTAACTTATACCACGAAGATCCTGATTAAGGGATCCAAGAGATATTCATTCTAGCTTGTTGCATGTAGAACGGAGGTGTTTGTCAGACACGCGTTCATAAGGGAGAATGATGATGAGCGTCACATAATCATCACCTTCATCATGTTCTTTGGTATGAATGGATATCTTAGAAGCGGAATAAGTTGAATTGAATAGAAAGACAGTAGTACTTTGCATTAATCTTTGAGGAACAGCAGAGCTCCACACCTTAATCTATGGAGTGCAGAAACTCTACCGTTGAAAATACATAAGTGAAAGGTCAAGGCATGGCCGAGAGGCCAGCCCCCAAAACGTGATCACAGGATCAAAATACAATCCAGGATGTCAAATACAATAGTAAAAAGTCCTATTTATAATAAACTAGCTACTAGGGTTTACAGAAGTAAGTAATTGATGCATAAATCCACTTCCGGGGCCCACTTGGTGTGTGCTTGGGCTGAGCTTGAATGTTACACGTACAGAGGCCATTTGTGGAGTTGAACGCCAGGTTTTGATCCATTTCTGGCGTTCAACTCTGGTTCTTGATCCATTTCTGGCGCTAAACTCCAGAATTGGGTAGAGAGCTGGCATTGAACGCCACTTTACGTCATCAATCCTCGAGAAAAGTATGGACTATTATATATTGCTGAAAAGCCCTAGATGTCTACTTTCCAACGCAATTGGAAGCGCGCCATTTTGAGTTCTGTAGCTCCATAAAATCCACTTTGAGTGTAGGGAGGTCAGAATCCAACAGCATCAGCAGTCCTTCTTCAACCTCTGAATCTGATTTTTGCTCAAGTCCCTCAATTTTAGTCAGAAAATACCTGAAATCATAGAAAAACACACAAACTCATAGTAAAGTCCAGAAATGTGAATTTAACATAAAAAATAATGAAAACATCCCTAAAAGTTACTAGATTCTACTAAAAACATACTAAAAATAATGCCAAAAAGCGTATAAATTATCCGCTCATCAACACCCTATTAGAGTAAGCAATTTTGAGCTAAACCCTCAGCTGATTACTTTGGTGTAGCAAAATTGTCACTATCATGGACTTCCACAGGAAGAACCCACAGAGTTCATTGCAAATTTCTTGTAAATAGTTGGCACAGTACGCACTGAGAGAGTGGACCAGGATGTCTACAGATTGCTACTCTTTCCTTTTGCTGTAAAGGACCAAGCAAAGAGGTAGTTGGATAACCAACCCAAATCTAACTTAAAAACATGGAGTCAGCTAGTGGACAAGTTTTTGAATCAATACTTCCCTCTAAAGAAGCTCACTCAGCTAAGACTAGACATCCAAGGCTTCAGACAAGAGGATAATGAATCTCTTCATGATGCTTGGGGGAGGTATAGAAGGATGCTATGGAAATGCCCCACTAAAATATTTTCATAATGGGTGCAACTAGACATCTTCTATTACGGACTCACAGATGTGGCTAGAATGTCTCTAGACCACTCTACTGGTGGTTCTATACATCCTGGTCATGAAAATATTTTCAGATGAGGAAGCTCATGAACTCATTGAGACAGTTGTCACAACCAACATCTGTACTCATCTGATAAGACTTCAAC
Organism: Arachis ipaensis; assembly: GCF_000816755.2. Classification (NCBI taxonomy): domain Eukaryota; kingdom Viridiplantae; phylum Streptophyta; class Magnoliopsida; order Fabales; family Fabaceae; genus Arachis; species Arachis ipaensis. Next base: position 29,980,016 of record NC_029794.2, on the reverse strand, counting down.
AAAAGGAGAGGTTAAGGCAGTATCTACTGAATCTAACCCTCCAGGACAAATTGGCATATTAACTCAGCAGCTACGCTCCCTTGCACAACAGTTGTTGGAATTGCAAGAGGCTTTGCAAGAAACTCGAGCTTTCAACAGGAACATAGAGACATAGCTGAGTCAAGCTAGACAACAATTATCTAAACCGATAAAAGAAGAGTGCCATGTTATCCAACTTAGGAGTGGAAAGACCCTGAACATTCAGCCTCAGAACAACAAGAGACAAAGGGAAGAGAAGCTGACAGAAGATGAACAGACTGCAGTCCAAGGCACCTCTGAGGGCATTGAACTCCCAGGGAGGAGTGCCATTGGCGTTCAACGCCCAGAAGCGGGTACTTTTGGCGTTCAACGCCAGGAAGAGGGCAACAAGGGCATCGAACACCCAAGCAGGTGTGATCAGACACATGCAAGTACTGAGAACACCTCTCCTAAGCAAGCCAGTAACCCCTCTTCAAGCACTGTAGGCACTCAGCCTACATTAACTAAGACTGATGAGTACAAGACCAAGATACCATTTTTCCAGAAGCTCCGTCAAGTAGAAAAGGATAAATAGTTTACCCACTTTATAGGCTATCTCAAGAAACTAGAGATCAAGATCTCTTTTTCAGAAGCTCTTAAACAGATACTTTCCTATGCTAAGTTTATAAAGGACATATTAAGTCATAAGAAAGATTAGAGAGAGGTAGAAACAGTCTTCCTCACTGAAGAATGTCATGCAGTAATCCAAAAGAGCCTACCAGAAAAGCTTCATGATCCTGGGAGCTTTATGATACCATGCACCCTAAGGGATGTCTGCACAAGGACAGCCCCATGTGATCTTGGAGTAAGCATTAACCTGATGCCTGCGTCATTAATAAAGAAGCTCTGTTTAACTCAGGAAGTCAAACCAACCCACATATGCCTTCAGCTTACTGATGGCTCTGTCAAGTTCCCATCAGGTATGGTTGAAGACATGATTGTTAGGGTTGGACCCTTTTCTTTCCCCACAGATTTTGTGGTGCTTGAAATGGAAGAGCACAAGAGTGCATCCCTTATTTTAGGGAGACCCTTCCTGGCTACAGGAAGGACCCTCATTGACGTGCAAAAAGGGAAAGTAACCTTGAGAGTCAATGAGGATGAATTCGTGCTGAATGCTATTAAGGTCATGCAGCATCCAGACACCCCAGAGGTGTGTATGAGTATTGACATCATTGACTCCCTAGTGGAAGAAGTGAATGTAGTTGAGAGACTCGAAGAAGATCTGGATGACATATTTTATGATGCCAAGCCTGACTTGGAGGCACCAGAAGAAATAAAGGAGACTTTAAAAGCTCCTGAAGTAGAGGCTGGGCCTCCCAAACTTGAGATCAAGCTGTTACCATCATTCTTGAAATATATATTTCTAGGAGATGGAGACACTTATCATGTGATTATAAGTTCTGCTCTAGAACCACAGGAAGAAAAAGCACTGATCCAAGTGCTAAAGACACACAAGACAGCTCTTGGGTGGACCATAAGTGACCTTAAGGGTATTAGTCCAACCCAATGCATGCATAAAATCCGACTAGAAGATGACACCAAACTAATGGTGCAACCACCAAGGTGACTGAATCCTGCTATGAAGGAAGTGGTGCAAAAAGAAGTCACAAAACTGTGGAAGGCTGGGATTTTTTATCCTATTTCAGACAGCCCCTGGTTGAGCCCTGTCCAAGTTGTACCCAAGAAGGGAGGAATGACAGTGGTTCACAATGAAAAAAATGAACTGATTCCCACAAGAACAGTTACAGGGTGACATATGTGTATTGACTATAGGAGACTCAACAACACCACAAGAAAGGATCATTTTCCTTTACCATTCATAGATCAGATGTTGGAGAGACTACCAGGACAGGCATTCTACTGCTTCCTAGATGGTTATTCATGTTACAATCAAATTGTAGTAGATCCTCAGGATCAAGAAAAGACAACATTCACATGCCCATATGGAGTGTTTGCTTACAAAAGAATGCCATTTGGCCTATGCAATGTACCTGCAATCTTTCAGAGGTGTATGCTCTCCATTTTCTTTGATATAGTTGAGAAATTTCTTGAAGTATTCATGGATGACTTCTCTGTCTTTGGAGATTCATTTGACTCCTGCCTTGACCATCTGGCCTTAGTTCTGAAACGATGCCAAGAAACAAACCTGGTTTTAAACTGGGAAAATGCTACTTCATGGTAACTGAAGGAATTGTTCTAGGACATCGGATTTCAAACAAAGGGATAGAGGTGGATCAAGCTAAGGTGGAAGTAATTGAGCGATTACCACCACTCACTGATGTTAAGGCAATCAGAAGTTTTCTATGACATGTAAGATTTTACAGGAGGTTCATAAAGGATTTTTCAAAAATTGCAAAGCCCCTGTGCAACTTATTAGCCACTGACACTCCATTTTTTTTGACATGAAATACCTGCATGCCTTTAAAACTCCGAAAGCCACGCTTATCACTGCCCCCGTCATTTCTGCACCCAACTGGGACCTACCATTCGAACAAATATGTGATGCTAGTGACCATGCCATTGGCGCAGTTCTAGGGCAGAGACATGATAAGCTCCTGCATGTCATTTATTATGCTAGTCGTGTTCTAAATGACGCACAGAAGAACTATACTACCATAGAGAAGGAATTACTTGCAGTAGTTTATGCCATTGACAAGTTCAGATCTTATTTAATAGGGTCTAAGATCATTATCTACACTGACCATTTGCTCTCAAATACCTTCTCACCAAGCAAGATTCTAAGCCAAGACTGATAAGATGGGTGCTACTCCTGCAAGAGTTTGACATAGAAATCAGAGACAGAAAAAGATAAGAAAATCAAGTGGCTGGCCACTTGTCTTGGATTGAACCAGTAGCAGGGATTTCCCCTCCTTCTACTGAGGTATCTGAAACCTTTCCTGATGAGCAACTCTTTGCAATTCGAACAACCCCTTGGTTTACAAATATTACAAATTACAAGGCCATAAGGTTCATCCCCAAGGAATATAGTAGGCAGCAAGCTCGAAAACTTATACATGATGCAAAGTACTACTTGTGGGATGAACCATATATTTTCAAGAGATGCTCAGATGGTATAATCCACCGATGTGTGTCTGAAGAGGAGGGACAGTGGATCCTATGGCATTGCCATGGCTCAGATTATGGAGGATACTTTGGAGGTGAGCGAATAGCCACCAAGGTTCTTCAAAGCAGCTTTTACTGGCCAACACTCTTTAAGGACGCCTGAGAGTTTGTCTGTAACTGTGACAATTGCCAGCGGGCTGGCAATCTCCCTCAGAGTCATGACATGCCTCAACAAGGGATCCTGGAGATTGAGCTATTTGATGTGTGGAGAATAGATTTCATGGGACCTTTTCCACCTTCATTCTCGAACACCTACATCCTTGTGGCAGTGGACTATGTGTCTAAGTGGGTTGAGGCAGTCGCATCACCCCCTAATGATGCAAAGTAGTGATGAAGTTTCTCCGGAAACATATCTTCAGTAGGTTTGGTGTCCCATGGACACTAATTAGTGATGAAAGTAGCCATTTCTGTAACAGATAGCTTGACTCTATTCTGCACTGTTATGGCATTATTCATAGAGTGGCAACTCCATATCACCCACAAACAAATGGGCAAGTTGAGGTATTTGGTGCACGAATTGTGAATCACACTTTTCACAACTCGTACCACTAACCAGCAAGTGCACTGGGTCGTCCAAGTAATACCTTACGTGAGTAAGGGTTGAATCCCACGGAGATTGTTGGCTTGAAGCAATCTATGGTTATCTTGTAACTCTTAGTCAGGATATCAATTATAATTATCAGTTTGAATTGCAAAAAATAAAAGAGCATGAAATAAATATTTGTTCTGCAGTAATGGAGAATATGTTGGAGTTTTGGAGATGCTTTGTCTTCTGAATCTCTGCTTTCCCCCTGTCTTCTTCTTCACGCACGCAAGGTCCCTCCTATGGCAAGCTGTATGTTGGTGGATCACCATTGTCAATGGCTACCATCCGTCCTCTCAGTGAAAATGGTCCAGGTGCGCTGTCACCGCACGGCTAATCATCTGTCGGTTCTCACTCATGCTGGAATAGGATCCATTAGTCCTTTTGCGCCTGTCACTACGCCCAACCCTTGTGAGTTTGAAGCTCGTCACAGTCATTCAATCCCTGAATCCTACTCGGAATACCGCAGACAAGGTTTAGACTTTCCGGATTCTCAAGAATGCTGCCAATGGATTCTAGCTTATACCACGAAGATTCTGATTAAGGAATCCAAGAGATATTCATTCAATCGAAGGTAGAACGGAGGTGGTTGTCAGGTACGCGTTCATAGGTTGAGAATGGTGATGAGTGTCACGGATCATCACATTCGTCATATTGAAGTGTGAATGAACATCTTAGATAGAAACAAGCATGTTTGAATAGAAAATAGAAATAATTGCATTAATTCATCGAGACACAGCAGAGCTCCTCACCCCCAACAATGGAGTTTAGAGACTCATGCCATCAAAGAGTACAAAGTTCAGATCTAAAATGTCATGAGATACAAAATAAATCTCTAAAAGCTGTTTAAATACTAAACTAGTGACCTAGGTTTACAGAAAATGAGTAGACTATGATAGATAGTGCAGAAATCCACTTCTGGGGCCCACTTGGTGTGTGCTGGGGCTGAGACTTGAGCTTTACACGTGCCTAGGCTGTTTTTAGAGTTAAACGCCAGGTTGTAACCTATTTCTGGCGTTTAACTCCAACTTGTAACCTGTTTCTGGCGTTTAACTCCAACTTGTAACCTGTTTCTGGCGTTTAACGCCAGAATGCAACATGGAACTGCAGTTGAACGCTAGTTTACGTCGTCTATCCTTGAGCAAAGTATAAACTATTATATATTGCTGGAAAGCCCTGGATGTCTACTTTTCAACGCAATTGAGAGCGCACCAATTGGACTTCTGTAGGTCCAAAAAATCCATTCCGAGTGCAGGGAGGTCAGAATCCAACAGCATCAGCAGTCCTTTTTTCAGCCTGAATCAGATTTTTGCTCAACATATTTAACATTCATAAACAACAAATTCAAAAGACATATGCACTGTTCAAGCATTCATTCAGAAAACAAAAAGTATTGCCATCACATCAAAATAATTAAAACTATTTTAAAATTCGAAATTCATGTACTTCTTTTTCTTTTTCAGAAAACATTTTTCATTTAAGAAAGGTGATGGATTCATAGGACATTCATATCTTTAAGACATAGACACTTAGATACTAGTGATAATGTAATAAGACCCAAACATAAATAAACATAAAGCATAGTAAATGAAAAACAGAGAAATAAGAACAAGGAGATTAAGGAACGGGTCCACCTTAGTGAGGGTGGCGTCTTCCTCTTCTTGAAGAACCAATGGTGCTCTTGAGCTCCTCTATGTCTCTTCCTTGTCTTTGTTGCTCCTTCCTTAGAGCTCTTTGATCTGCAGTCAAATGCTCTACCACTGAACTATGGACCCTTGAGATGAACCTCTCCATCTCTCATGGCTCGGGGGTAGAAGCAACTGCCTTCTTTTTCCTCCTTCTAGAGGTTTCTCCAGCCTTAGGTGCCATAAATGGTTATGGAAAAACAAAAAGCAACGCAGGAAAATGGTTTGAATTGGAATGGTGAGGTAGGTGGGGATCCTGTGGGGTCCACAGATCCTGAGGAGTCAAGGACTTA